>NW_026068004.1:507216-517760 GCF_014885135.2 Alexandromys fortis
GAGAGGGGGACACCAGGAGAGAGGGGGGACACCAGGAGAGAGGGGGACACCAGGAGAGAGGGGGGACACCAGGAGAGACGGGGACACCAGGAGAGAGGGGGGACACCAGGAGAGAGAAGGACACCAGGAGAGAGGGGGATACTAGGAGAGAGGGGGACACCAGGAGAGAGGAATGGCTAAGTAGAGAGCCTGGACCGCAAAGGAAGTGTGGCACCTGGGAGAACATGAGGGTCCCCTCTGTGAGAGAGCAGAATGCTCACATCCACTTTCCTGGGAGAGGCTGTGCTGTACCTGGTCCAGGGCAGGACAAACGCTGCTGCAGGGAAATGGGCAAGGAGGCTGGGTGGGTACTGGACATGTGTATGATTCATAAGCTCTGAAAGGATTTGATGAAGCCACCATCCTGGGGGGTCACAGGAACAGCAAGGCATGTTCTGTGTGCTAGAAGCTAACCGGCAAGGACTTGCTTTCTTTAACTTCCCCAGTCCAGGGGTAAGGGATGAGGCCAGTCAACCAGCTGTGCCTGCTTGGGACTGCTAGACAGCAACAACAAAAGCCCCAAACAACAAACAACAAGAAGAGAAAAAGGAAAACAAACAAACGAGCAAACAAACAAACCTGTCACGTGAATGGCTTTAAAGACCACGACTTCTTCAGTGTGAGAGGAGACTGAGGCCCAGAATGATCTACCTAAATGGGAACGGGCACAGAAGAAGGAAGGCAACTTGCAAGGAACAGTGAGTGCCCAGTCGCTCGGCAGGCTGCCTCCTTCACCTATCAGTCTGGCTGGACACATAGGCGAGGCTCTGGGAAAAGGTGAAGCTCCTGTCCCACCGCTTCCTCCAGCTCTGCCACTGCGTCTAAGGACTTTAGAAGGTCACTCTGCTGAAGAGCAGCTCTCTTCCTGTTTCTGCCCTGGAGAGGTCCATGGTGCAGAGCCGAGCACACAGGGGTACATGCACTGACAGCCACCATGCATTTACTATGGGTTTTGACAGTAAGCAATATGCTCCCTAGCCCTTTGTCCTGTTTCAGTACCAACCAGGCCCGACCCTGCTTAGTTTCCGGGATCAACCGTGACCAGGCGGGTTCTGGATGATGTGGCCATTGATGTCCTTAGCCCTTTCTTTCACCCCTTACCTTCTAGTTGGGGAGAGACAGGCGACCTTCAGTCTGTCAGCAAATGCAGATCATGTCAGAGGGATGAAAAATGCTACAGAGGAAAGTGGAGTGAGGCCAGCTAGAAAGGATGTGCCGGAGGAGGGTTACTGTGCTCTGCGTGGCAGGGCTATAGGCTGATCCCCTGATTTATGTTGAAACCCTGGTCCCCAGTGTGATGGGGTTAGAAGTGAGACTTTGGGAGGTAATTAAGTTTGAAGATGGTCATGTGATTGAGCTCCCATGATGCCAAGGGATGAAGAAACCTCTTCTCATTCTCTCTGCCATAGGAAGGAACCCAGATGAGGACCTTCCCAAAGAACCCCACCATGCTGGCACCCTGATCTTAGACTTTGAAGTTTCCAGAACTGTGAGAAATACGTTTTATCCCAGCAGCCTAAGTTGATTAGCATAGCCCTACCAGACCAGGGCAGACATGAGGATCTGCGTAGGGGAGGAGAGAGGATGATTTGGGGACCCTGTGAAGAGTCAGCGCAAAGTTCCTGGGGCCTGATGAGTCTGAGGACCAGCAAGAAGGCCAGTGTTCCCAGAGCAAGGAGAATTTCAGTGGGGGAGATAGCCTTAGAGGGGAGGCCAGGGCTCAGCTCCTGCAAAGCCCTGCCAGCTTCTGCAGGGATTTTTCTTTTACCTGTGGGGAGAGGGGAAGCCTTGGAAGTACTGACTGGACTGGCACTATGATCTCTGTTTTAAAGAGCTTGTCCTAGCAGCCCCGCTGTGCTGAAAATAGACTGGGGTAGGATACGGCTGGCGATCTTCAGGGGAGAGATGCTGTGGGAAGAGGAGCCCAGGCTGGACCATGGGGAAAGGCGGGGGAGACTGTAATTGCCCGTTCTGAAGGAGAAGGGGAGGCAGCACTAACACAGGATTGGGGGGTTGGGGGCGTGTCCTATTTTGCTTTCTGTTGTTGTGGTAAGCTCCACAGCAAAGAAGAGCAACTTCGCAAGGGGAAAAGGTTATTTCAACTTATATTTTCAGGTCACAGCCTGTCCTTGAGGGAAGTCAGGGCAGGAACTGAAGCAGAAGTCCTGGTGGAATGCTGTTAGCTGGCTTGCTCTCTGGTTTATTCTCAGCTAGCTTCCTTATAAACCCACCTGCCTACCCACGGTGGGCGGGGCTCCCACAACAGCCATGGATCCAAACGGCACCTCACAGATGTGGTCGCTGCCTTGTCTGATTGAGACAGTTCTTCAGCTGAGGGTCCCTTTCCCAGGTATCTCTAAGTCTGTGTCAAGTTGACAATTTAAACTAGGCCAGGCTGGGTGTGTCTGCTAAATTTAACATGTCTACTGGACACGCGAGCGAAGACACTGAGATGGCAGCTGGACCCATGAGGTCAGGGTAGGTGGAAGGAACCTGGAGCCAGCAAGATATGCAAGTGCAGAGCTGTGGGCTCAGAGGGACTCCAAGAAATGAGACGAAGAGGTGAAGGGTCAGAGCTGTGACCCTGAGACCTGCTGTAGTTCGGAGCACAGGGAGATAAAGAGACGCAGACACGGAGATGGGAAGAAATGGCCTTTCTTAGGATGAAAGATGGGGGCGTGATGGAAACTTCCAGGAAAAAATTATTCCAGAGAAAAACAAGAGGATCAGGGAGAGGAAGATTAGTGAGGGCAGTGGTATTGGGTGTGAATTTGACCAAAGTATATTATATACATAGATGATGGCGTGTGTCTGTGTGTGTGTGTGTACGTGTGTGAGAGAATTTGATCAACACTTATTACATTCATGGATGTGAATCCCATTGTTATGTAAAATTAATATATGAGAATAAAAAGATTGATCCAATGGACCAAACAATGTGGCATGAGGTAGTGGGTGGGGATGGTTGAGGAGACCCGCGAGCTGGGTTTTGATTAGGTCACATGGAAGTCGCTGGCCACCCCTGTAGTGTTGTCTTGGTGGGGTGGTAGGCAAGGAGCTTGTGGTAACAAGTCAGGGAGAATAAGAATGGGGGGCTGTGGAGGTGTGGCCTGAAGCAGCACTGGGCGGATTTGTTTTCAAGAGGACGGAGGATTCAGCAGGGAAAAGTGGCTGCCATGGAGCCTGACTGATTTGCATGGGATCCATGGGACCCCCACAATGAAAGGCGAGCTCAGATTCCTGCAAGTTTGTCCCCTGCCCTCCATCCATATGCAGTGGTACTGTGTGTCCGCCCCCAAATAAATAGACTTAGCGTTAGGTAGAGAAGTCGACTCTAGCCGTTGGAACATGGAGTAGAAGGACAAAGAGTCTTTGAAGTTTTTCCTTTTTCCGCTATTCTTTTTTCATAGATGAGAGAAATCACGATGCATTTGTTGGCTGGTGAGAACAATCTGGCTGAAAGGAAGAGATCTGATGATGCAGGGAAATTGAAGGGATAATTACTGAATTATTTGTCACAGCAAAAAAAGAGAAACAGCCTAAAATGTCCATCAAGAGAAGAATAGATGAATAAAATATGCTATATTCAAAATAATGAATCCCATGCAGCTGACTCACTGACTGGAGGGAGGATTTCAACAGCAGGGAGAGACCAGTGCTCTACTGCTTTCTGCTGCCTCTGCCAGGAACTCCTGTACCGCAAACTGAACCCAGACAGCAAGGCCACGCCCCTGTACATTACCAGAGCAACCGCCTGAGCTCATCAACCCTTGCTGAGAAATGGTCCATTTCAGCTCACAGTTTGGAGGGTTTCGGGGCCATGATGCATCAGCCCCGCTGCTTTAGGCCCATGGCCAGGCAGCACATCGCAATGGGAGCATATGGCAGAGCAAAATAGTTGATTCCATCACCAAGGAAGCAAATGGAGAGGGGAGGAAGGGGCCATGCCCCTCCAACTCCCTTTGAATCTCACCCCAGTGAACTAAGGTCTCCCACAGGCCCCACCACTGTTTTTTCTTTGGTTTTTGAGACAGGGGTACTCTGGGTAGCCCTGGCTGTCCTGAAACTCCCTCTGTAGACCAGGCTTGGCCTCGAACTTACAGAGATCCACCTGTCTCTGCCTCCCAAGTGTTGAGATTTAAAACGTGAGCCACCACCATCTGTTATCAGGCCCCACCTCTTAAAGGCTCCATCATCTCCCAATAGACTGTCCTGGTACACAGGGCACAAAGCCTTTAACACATGGGGCTTTGAGGTGCTTTCAAGGTCCTGCTGTGGCGCCCCGCTATCCTCAAATGCCTTCACACATGCGATCTTGGAACAGTGTAG
The DNA here is from genome assembly GCF_014885135.2 of Alexandromys fortis. Taxonomy (NCBI): domain Eukaryota; kingdom Metazoa; phylum Chordata; class Mammalia; order Rodentia; family Cricetidae; genus Alexandromys; species Alexandromys fortis. The sequence goes on from NW_026068004.1 coordinate 511,585, forward strand.
CTATGCCTGAGGTGATCTTGGAAAGTCGTCCTTCAGTTTGCCTTCATCAGCGTGGCCTGCACTATGACAATGGCTGAAGTTAAACAAAACAAGCAGTTACTAGTTAAGAACTGCTTCATCAGTGCGCTGCCCGCACAGAGCTTAGGTCCTAGGAAGACGTTGAATAAGTTGTTCTAACTAGCTTATGGCAGGGTTGGCAGATACTGCAAAGGAGAGATCAAAGATGAGCCTAGAACAGTCTAGAAAGGTTGAGAAATGTTTAATGCAGTAGCTGTGCAGGAGTCAGCCAGGCAGGTGCGGGGAGGCAAGAGGGGGTGAGGAAGGGGAAGGAAGAGCTCGCATTACCCAACCAAGGGCTACGGAGCACCAGCCATGTCCTCGGTGTGGGACTCTATCAGCAGCCAAGCAGAGCCCCTGCCTTCCTGAGGCTGTCATTGTGACAGAGGGAGACGGAGGGAGCACATTTATGATATAGCATTTCAGTTAGTGATGCTTGCCAAGGTGGGGACAATTGGGGGTAATGGAGGAGAGAGGGACCAGCGAGTGCGTTAGAAGGAGTGATTAGGAAAACGACATCGGGAGAGGTGTGTGTCACTAGAGACCCGCGTGCAGATGGCTGGGAACAAGCCTGCCATGTTTAGAAATAGCAGGAAAGGCAGCGCAGCTCAGCCTCAAGAACAAGGAGGAGCGTGCTGAGATTAGCGTCAGAAGGGGACAGGCAGGAGCTGGGTTTTGCAGGGCCTTGTAGCACCATTTTAAGCTCCTGTAATCCCAAATCTGAGCTGGGCTCTCAGTTCTAAGGGAAGATTTCTTGGGAAAAGCTCAGCATCCCCAGGTCTTCCGTAAAGGGATGGACTCCGCCTGGTTTGGTTCTCCGCCGAGGAGGTGTGGGATTTTTCAGCACCCTCCGCTCTCACCCCCAGCTGTATATCTCCGCTTATCACTCAAGTCCATTTAGTGTGAGCCGTGCACTCCCCTCCAGAGGAGGACTCTCGCTTAATTAATTTTAGATTTAAAGCAACAAGAAGTCCTTATATTAAAAACGGAGTGGGGGGGGAGAACAGCTTGCTAATTAAAATGTCAGTTAGGGTGTTCCTGGAGAAAACTATGATTAGTGGGTGTTTCCTTTGGTTATAAGCCCTTGTGCTTTGATATTTCATGTGTGAATTTAAAGATGTGCCCAGCGTTTGGAGACAGGCTGCATTTCACCATGGCTCCAATGGGCAATCCAAGTCCATTGTCCCCCTATGCTCTTTGAGATTGCACTCCCAACCCATCACTTGCTCTCTCTGTGCATGTGTGTGTATGCGTGTATGTGTGTGTGTGTGTGTGTTTACAGGTTTTTACAGATGCCAGAAGTCTATACTGAGTACCTTCCTCAATTGTTTTGCACCTTATTTTTTGAAACAGGGTCTCTCACTGGACCTGGAGCTCTATAGGGATCTGCCTATCTCTACCATTGCCTTCAATACTAGGTTATAGGTGTTTGCCACTGAGCCTGGCTTGTGTGTGGGTACGGGGGATGTGAACTCACGTCTTCATACTTTCGTGGCAGACACTTTACCTACGGATCCCACCTTCCCTAAACTATCTCTTATTTAATCTCCCCCTTGGTAATCCTTATTCGTTCTTCCTACCTTTGAAGCACACTGATATCTTAGGGTTGTCTAGACAGAGGACTACTGTGTAGTCCTAACTCCCAGTGCCCTTTCAGCAGCCTCCCGGATGCTGGGGTGAGAGTCAGGCACCAACCATGCTGGGTCTTTACTTTATCATTCTGACAAATATAAATTGTGCCGGGGAAAATAGTTTTTGATCTCTCCGGTTAACTGGTAAGAAGAGTGGAGCCCACGAAGGGTCCCTGGGGGATGAGTGTGGGGAGGTTGACCTAGAAAAACTGGGGTGGACATGTGCATTGAGGAGCTATAGAAAGGCCTGGGGTTGGGGCCCGCACACCTGGATTGGTTGGCAGCCACACATTGGAGCCTAATGTGGGGATAGGATGTCAAGAGACAGCTGAAGGCTGAACTAGTTTGGGAGGTGTCATTGCTGTAAAGAGACCACGGCAACTCTTAAGAAGGAAACATTTAATTGGCTGGCTTGTTTACAGTTTGAGAGGTTCAGTCCATTATCATTATGACAGGGAGCATGGCTGCATGCAGGCAGATGTGGTGCTGGAGCTGAGAGCAAGCCACAGGAAGTTGACTATCACACTGAGGGAAGCTTGAGAAAATAGGCCTCAGAGCCTGGCCCCCATAGCGATGCCCTCCTCCAATGATGCCACACCTCCTAATAGCGTTACTCCCTTTGGGGGCCCCTTTCTTTCAGTCCACCACAGGAGACCATGTGAATGCTATGGTCTGAACGGGAAACAGTTCCCACAGGTTCATGTCCCTGGTGTCTGCTGCTCATTCACTTCTCCCTATTGGCCGTGGATGTCTCTCTGTGATATGCTCTCTCTGCTGTGATGTTCTGGCCAAGTGCACGGGGAGCCAAACAATCATGGACAGAGCCTCTGAAGCCGCTATCCCAAATAAAACCATGCTCCAGTGGTTGTCTCCATGGGCATTTTGCTAGAACGAGGGGGAAAGCAATCAACTCAAACGAGGAAGGTTGCTCGGTGGTTTCTGTTAGGTGTGGGAAGGAAAGCTTTCTTTTGCCCTCCAATGAATCGTAAGTGAAATACTTCACTGATTAAGGCTTTGTGGGATGAAAATGAATGGTTCTAGATGGGAGCACAGCAATTACTACGAATGACCTGAGTTGCCCTCCGCTCACGGGCTATGGTGCATGCCTACCAAGATTATCATGGCTGTTGACTGTTGGAGGAGGCTGCTTGTTGATTCCCGGCTGCTCAGCCCCGAAATAATCACACAGAAACCATATTATTTAAATCACTGCTTGGCCCATTAGCTCTAGCTTCTTATTGGCTAACTCTTTTTTTTTTTTTTTTTGATTTCGAGATAAGGTTTCTCTCTAGTTTTTGGTGCCTGTCCTGGAACTAGCTCTTGTAGACCAGGCTGGCCTCGAACTCACAAAGATCCTCCTGCCTCTGCCTCCCGAGTGCTGGAATTAAAGGCGTGCGCCACCACCGCCTGGCTATTGGCTAACTCTTACATCTTAATTTAACCCATTTCTAGTAATCTGTGTATCGCCATGAGGCTGCGGCTTATCAGCTAAAGTTCAGGCACCTGTCTCCTGCGAGGCTACATGGCTTCTCCCTGACTCCGCCTTCCTTCTATTTGGCTATAGGCCAAGCCAGTTTCTTTATTCACTAACCAATAAAAGCAACACATAGACAAAAGGGCCTCCCATACCAGTTAACAGACGATGTGTGATGTCAGGTAAAAGATGAAGGATTTCATGGCTCACAGGGTTCCTATGGGGTGTGCAGGGGAGCCAACATATATTCACAGCAGGAACATTGGGCTCCCCATAAAAAGGAACCCCTCACTGAAGAAACACAAATCTTTCATCCCTCCTCCCCCAAGTGTGGAGTTTTATTGTTTCCTTGTGGAAGCCCTGATAGGATTGAAAAGAGGCAGCACAATCCGCTGACTTTTTTGGAAAAACAAAACAACAAAAACCATGTCTAGTTTAGCCTTTTCCCTACCCATGGCGATGGCTATGTACATAAACCTCGTCCCCTCACCCTGACGCTGAGCAGAAGCTAGAAATGGAAACGTTGAAAAACCCATCAATGCAGAGGGCCTCGCAGTAGTAACTCATATTGTCAAAGCTGATCAGTCAGCCTGCTTAAGGTTTGCCACGGGCTCTGTCGGTAAAGTGTATGCTGCCCAAGCTGAAAGACCGGAATTCAATCCCCGGATCCTCCTTAACCCAGACCTGGTAGAAAAGCAGAGACACAAAGATCCCTGGGGCTCCCTGGACAGTCAGCCTAGCATATTTGGTGAGTTTCAGGCCAAGTGAGAGACTTTATCCAAAACAAACAAACCAATCAAAAGACCAAAACAAAAAACTCCAAGGAAGGACGTGGGAGACTGACCTCTAGTCTCCCATGTTTGCAGTGCACACCCACAGTTGGGAGCACAAACAAAGATTATTTTGGACTACCACCTAACCTTCCTGTTATTCTGGAGAGAAACCGTCTCTAGCTTTCAAGGCTACTTGTTACACAGTAGCCAGAGACCAAGGACTCCACACAGCTGGTTCTGACCTCCCACTCCCACCAATCTGGTCTGCGGCTCCCCTCCCAGCGGTCCTCCCTAGAAGAAACCACAGTTAAAGCTCCTCCTTGCTCCCAAGCAGGACTTTGTGGCAGTCCTGCAGGGGTGGGGCAGAGATGGGAGGTTTCCCACTGTGTTGGATTCTCATTCTTGCTGCCTTTGTTACTAGTTTTATTTAATTTGTCACTTAATTACAGTTTACTATCTCTGCTTACAGCCAACACGTAGTTATTTACTGTGTACTCTGTCTGATGTTAGTAGATTTTCCATGGCCTCGCTTTATCTCTGTCTTGTTTATTCTAATAAAGATTAGTATATCATAATAATGATTAGTATATCATACTCAGTAATGAGTATGATTAAGTAAAAAAATAATGCAGCGAAAGCTAATGCCCCTTGACCCTTGACATTTCATCCTTCAGAGATAACCGCTGTTGACAGGCGGGTATACAGTCTTTCACTTTTGTTTTTAATACTCACATAATATGGATAGGACACAAATACATCCCAGAAGTCTTCAAGCCGGATTCCTGCTTCACAGTCATTCAGAATAACCCGAACGGGACTCTAGGAGCCTAAAGAAGAATGTAAATCTTTAATTTCCTTAAATAGGTGGCGCAGGGTTTCTCACAGTGTCTGGAGAGACATGTCTGTTCTCCCCCATGTCTCAATCCCAGCAGCTGCTAAAAGTCTCTGCCGGCATCCTCCCACTCGGCTCTGCTTTCTTTGGGCTGTGCCCTCCTGAACTCTATTGACAGGAGCCCTCCCTCCTAAGAATGTCTTCCAGAAAGTGCGGCTCCCCCTGAGTGCTGTCTTACAAAAGGCAGCCTTGCTGAAATTTTAAAGAAAGGATTTCCTACCTCTCCTCACAGAAATAGGATTGTGTTATTCACATTGTTCGGTTAACCAACTCCCTCCGCCCCTCAGCTTGCAAACTCACAGGTGCAGTTCCATGTCTGGCCATCCAAAGCCAGCACCCCAACTTGGACATGGTGGCCTCCTCATGCCTGTTCGACTTTATTTCTAGTGCTTGGGAGGCCGAGGCAGGAGGATGGCTGAGAGTTTGAGGACAGCCTGGTCTACACACTGAGTTCCAGAGTAGAGCCAGGCCACAGAGTGAGATCTGGTCAAAAGGAAAAGGAGATAAAGCTACTGGTCTTTCTTAAGGTCTAGGGTCCCCCTCACGGCGTGTGGTCTGTCATTAACTAGTCCTTTGTTGTAGAGCATTGTGGTTGCATCCCCTTGTTCCTACTGAGAAAAAGGCTGCAGTGATTATCCCTGACTTTGAACTTGTATGCCTTTTCCATCCCCTCCACATTGGTCTCTGAACTTGATCTATATTTGACTGTTCTAGCTTCATGTCTGACAGTGCTTCCTTCTGAGTTCTTTGAACAGTCTCTTCTTGCTCCACGTGGTCTTGTGGGGCCACCATAATGTCTCCAGACCCATACAAGGCACCTAACCAAGATGGCCAACACACACCTTACTGTTTGCCCAGGCGAATCCAGTCTGTTTCTGCCATCCTTCTGCACTGGTCCTGCTCCAGCCTCAGGCCCATCCTCTCCCGCATCCTGTTGTCTGCAGCCTCTGCTTCCAGGGAGGTAAAGCCATTTTCCTCATCAGCCAGCCGCTCATCTTCCCTGACCTGGTGATCCTGTGTGGCAGGACCTGCGTGACGCTTCTCTGCGTAAGGCCCTGTCTCCCCCATCGGCCATCTGGAGCAGAGGGACCTGGCTGTTCCTTACCCTCCAGCCCCGAGGCATCCCTTTCCCTCATGTTCCAGATTGCTGACATATTCACCTCTTTCTCGTGTTCCAGTGTCTACTCTCTGATACTGCTCTTGACTCCATAGAAGGTTGGCTGCTGAATCTATAGGTCCAAGTCTTGTGCAAGCAGCAAGCAGCTGTTCTGTAAGCCTCCAGCACTTACAGGGAACACTCTATTTTGTCTTCCTTGGGACTCTTACACCCAGTCAATTTCTATCATTTT
>NW_026068004.1:517819-523830 GCF_014885135.2 Alexandromys fortis
ATACAATGTTCTGTCTGTATGCCTGCAGGCCAGAAGAGGGCACCAGACCCCATTACAGATGGTTGTGAGCCACCATGTGGTTGCTGGGAATTGAACTCAGGACCTTTGGAAGAGCAGGCAATGCTCTTAACCACTGAGCCATCTCTCCAGCCCAATTTCTATCATTTTTGTATTTCTTGGGGAACACTAGTTATAAAAGAGCCAGCTCAGACTGGGGGTCAGCAGTGGTTCCTGCTCAGAGTATGGTTCAGAGGTCCCATAGAAACTAACTCTGCCACATCTCATGGGAAATGGAAGCTAAGGTTAAAGATGTCACCAGGGGTGTTGGTGACTTCCTCCATAACTGGGAGGAAGCTTCCTTTCTCTACCCTGAAGGGACTCTAGCCAGCTTAGGCATGGCGAGTGTGGCTCTGGCAGATCTTGCCCTTTTCCCCAGTTCCCTCTGCCTTGCTAAGAACCATTAGATTACATCCCTAAAGCTAGCCACCAAGGTCTGTTCCCTTATTTGGCCACTTCCTCCTCCTGAGGCTGACTACCTAGGTCCAGTTATCAAAGTATTACAGACACAAGCAATCACAAGCCCCCTTTGGCTCACCTAATGAACATGCCAAATTAAAATTAAACACCTCATCCTAACACAGGGTTTCCTCTTGAAAATTTATTAACCGCCATTTTCCTATGTGCCATATCTGTCTTCTTTCTATCCAGAGGCAGTCCTTTGTCCTCCGGGACAAATACTCCTGCACCCTCCTTTGTGTGTGTGTGTGTGTGTGTGTGTGTGTGTGTGTGTGTGTGTGCACATGCGCATGCGTGTGTGCGCATGCGTGCTTGTGTGTGTGTGTGTACATGCTGTACATCTGCAGGTGCCTGTGGTGGCCAGAAGAGGGCGTTAGATCTTCCTGGAGCCAGAGTTACAGGTGGTTGTGAATAACTTGACATGGATGCTGGGAAGTGAGTTCTGATCTTTTGCAAGAAAAGTTAAGTATTATTAACCACTGTCCCTGAAACAAACTCTTTTTTTTTTTTAAATGTAACACAATGGATCATTTATTTTGGAAAAGCCTATTAAATGTTACAAAAAGGCTTAACTACAAATGCTGGTATGATGAGAGACAGAATATTAAAGAATGAAGGCCTTAGTACAGAGGAGTTAAAGGTGCAAAGAGATTTCACAGCTGCTCCTTATAAACAGAATAATAAGAATTAGCCAAACACCAACAAACAGTTGTCCCCTTGAAGACAGGCTTCCTGTCTGGTTTGATGAGGTATAACTCTAGAATATGGTAGACACACAGTAGCTTGAAACAAACTCTTGATTGGTACAGTGTTCTTTTTTTTTTGCATACATGTTAAATCTCTGTCTTAAAAAATTAGAATCTTAAGACATACATAAGAAAGGAAAGCAAGCTGCCTTAAAATGTACAGGGTGTTCATGTGTTTAGAACAGGAACCCAGAACCCTGGACTTGGAATGGTCACTTCAGGCGATGTTCCTAGACTCTATCAAGTTGAAGGAAAAATGACGTGCCTGGAACCATGGAAGGAGCGGACGTGGCTGTCTCCAAAATGGCTACGAATGAAAGGGAGTGAACAGTAATGTTAACAGAGGGACACACGCAAAGCAAGGAGCTCTCTCTTCAGCTTAGGGCGGAGTGTGGAAGGGGAGAGTGAGGAACACAGGAGTCAGCCTGAGACGGGGGAGGCTGGAGAGAAAGCACAGCCTGGGATCTCTGAGCTCATAGGTGGCTCTAGGTCGAGTGGCTGTGTAATTATGCCGGGACAATAAGCCTGAACCAGGACTGCTGGTGTGCTCTGTACATAATGTGTTCTCCTCATGTACCGACGAGTTGGTCCCCAGCTGGTGGTCCAGTCACAGAGAAGTAATTGGATGCTCAGGGCTCTGGCTTCATCAGTAGATGAACACCCTAGGGGCTTCATGTTCTGGTAGCGCTGTTGGAAGGAGGTGGCAAGCAGAGGTGGAGTCGAGTTGGAGTAGGCTTATCACTGGGGGTGGGCCCTGAAAAGAAGTGCCTTCTCCTCTGCTTTTTCAGTTCTGTTCTTTCTGCTTCTTGGACATCAGATATGATCAGTCCCCCCCCCTGCCCACGCTTCTGCAACCACGATGGTCACCTAGCTTCAAGCCTAAAGCAATGGGTCACGGGCCAAAACAACTCATTCTCTCCTTACATTGTTTTCCTACTTTGCCACAGACTTTGCCACAGCAAGAAAGCAGAACAGAACAAAACCAAATCATGATAGAAAAAAAAATCATCTAACTAATACAGCTATGCTAGGCTGGGGCATCTGATCACTTGGGCTAAAGACTCTTCCATGATCTGCCTCCTTCCTACCCCTCTGAACTTTTCTTGGCCTGTTCTCACCCTCATTTACTACACCCTAGCCACAGTTTCATGCTCCTCTGTGAGCTTCCTGCTGTCACTGCTCTGGGACCGTTGCCTTCCCCTCTGCCCAGAGCACTCTTCCTCTTACAAGCCCATGGGTGCTTGCAGCTCAGCGTCTTGTGGAGTTACTCAAAACTGAAAACTTGTTGTGGAATATTAGTTTAGTTTAAGATATGTTATATTTGTTTATATGGTGGCAATTTGGTTTAATGATGCAAAGATGTGTTGCATTCTTTTATGTTGCATTTGTTTAACTCTGTGAAGCTGTGTTACTTTGTTGCCTAAAACACCTGATTGGTCGAATAAAGAGCTGAACAGCCAATAGCAAGGCAGGAGAAAGGATAGGTGGGGCTGCCAGGCAGAGAGTATAAATAAGAGGAGAACTCTGGGAAAGGAGATCTAGAGGCCAGAGAACAAGGAGAGTACAACTCCAGGGGCCAGCCACCCAGCTACACAGCAAACAACAGAGTAAGAAGTAAAGAAAGGTATATTGAAATAAAGGAAGGTAAAAGCCCAGAGGCAAAAAGTAGACAAGATAATTTAAGAAAAGCTGCCAAGAAACAAGCCAAGCTAAGGCCGGGCAGTCATAAGAAAGAATAAGCCTCTCTCTGTGTGTGTGTGTTTATTTGGGAGCTGGGTGGTGGGTTCCCCCAAAAAGTATAAGAGTAAAAAAACAACAACAGAAACTCTGAAAGGTATTTTCAGGGTTTGTGTGCCAGGGTCCTTGTTGTTCATTAATCTGAGTGTTGTAGACCCCATACCCCACCTCCCCTCCATGCACTTCCAGGGCATGTACAACCCCCCCCCCCCAGGAATTCTTGTTTATATCTGGGACTCCCCATGGAGATTAATACTCCCAAGCACTTACCTGCAGGTTACCTTGGTTTCCAGAAACTTCCAGAAACTTCAAGCAGTGTCAAACATGTATAATTTTCTCAGAAAACCTGGTTTGGAGAAGGTGCCATCTATTCTGAGCTCCTGTACTTTCTGTGGAATAAGTCCAAGGACAAGGTTTCTGAAGAATACTATCTTGCTCGGGGAGATAGTTTCTGCTCTAATAAGGCCTTCTACTGCCTGGAGGAGGCCATCTCTCGTGGGAGGTGTCTTAGGGCTTCTATTGCTGTTAAGAGACACCATGACCACGGAAACTCTTATAAAGGAAAACATTTAATTGGGGGGCTTACAGTTCAGAGGTTCAGTCCATTCTCATCAGGGTGGGGCATGGCAGCATTGGGGCAGACACGGTGTTGGAGAGGTGGCTGAGAGTTCTACATCTTGTGCAGGCAACAGGAAGTGAACTGAGACACTGGGCAGTCTCTTTGAGTATAGGAGCCCTCAAAGCCCACCCCCACAATGTCACACCTACTAGAACAAGGCCACACCCACTTCAATAAGGCCACACCTACTCAAACAAGGCCACACCTCCCATTAGTGCCACTCTCTTTGGTGGCCATTTTCTTTCAAACCCCCACAGGAGGAATGTGGTTTAGCTGAACAATTTAAAGTTAAATTCAACAACTTAAAGGTTAATTCCACCCCCAAAATACCCTTATAAAAGCATAATATCTAAATATCTTGGCTCTGTAGCCAGGCGATTTGTCTCGTAAAAGTAATCATCACTGTGGGCCAATACAGAGAACTGGAAAAGAAAGATAACATACTTGTAAAATTTACATTCTAACTGGGAGACAATAAAAAACAAAAACAACCACTGTCTTTCTATTTTGACTTTTTTTTCTGGAGCTGAGGATGGAACCCAGGGCCCTGCGCTTGTTTGGCAAGTGCTCTACCACTGAGCTAAATCCCCAACCCTTAAAACCACTATCTTAACGGTTCTTAAATGTACTGCCTAGTAAAAAACCCACACTGGCTTTCAGAGCTCTGCTGAGAGTAGTTGGTTTGGAGGTGTCATACCCAGATCTATGAAGTCCCCCCAAAACCAACAAGGAGACCGAGTCCTGTATGTAAAAGCAAAGAACCCTTATTTTATGCAAGTTTGCAAACTCGGTCTCCTGGCATGTCCAACGTATTGGAATAAATAGAGAGCCTCTAGCTCAGTTAGAGTTGGGTTTTTATAGTAGTAAAAGGGGGGGGGAGTGAGTGGTCTCTGAGGTTCAGGACCCCTGATTGGCTGACATTTGTCTAGGGGTGTCCTGGTGAATGTGTGCTGGCAGGTGATCCTATCTAAAGCGGTTGGAACTTTAGGCATTTCTTTTAGATGTTCTGTTCTTGGGTGGTGCTCAGGTAATCTTAGCTTATGATCCTTTCTGCAACCAGGTATTGCTTCAGGGTAAACTACTGAGACTTAGGCCTGCATTTAAACTTATCAGTGACTGAGTCCTACACTGGCAGGTGATAATGGTTGGAAGTAAAGAACTTCCTTCAGGTGGTTTGTTTCTATTTAGCTTATCATGGCTGGCTCCTACAGAGGCAGGGGGATTCTGAGCTGTAGGGAAGTATAGATAGTAGTGTGTGGTTTTCTCTTCCCACCTTGAATGTGTGTGTGTGTGCGCAGTGCATGTGTATTTGTACATATGAGGAGGTCAGCGATCCATGTTGGGCATCTTTCTTAGTTTACTCCCCATCTTATTTTACTTATTTACCTTCTTGGGGTTTTTGAGACAGGTTTTCTCTGTGTATTCCTGGCTATGCTGGAATTATCTCTGTAGACCAGGCTGTCCTCGAACTCACAGAGATCCACCTGTCCCTGCTGGAATTAAAGGTGTGCGCCACCACTGCATGGCCCCATCTTATTTTTAATGCAGGACCTTTCACTGAACCTAGGCTTTACCCATTGGCTAGACTGTCTGGCTGATGAGCTCCGGGGACCCTCCTGTTTCAGGTCCCCAGTGCTGGGGTTAAGGACGCATACCCCTGTGGCTGGCTTTTACGAAGGTGCTGAGGACCTGCCCTCAGGTCCTCTTGCTTCCATGGCCAGCAGTTTACAGACTGTGAGATTGGAGTTGTCTTACTAGGGAGATTTCCTTTCGTTTACTTCCGTAATAGCTTGACTGATTGAGGTGTTTCTCATTCTGGTCAGGCAGGCAGCCCTCCCTGGGGATGTCCATGACTTAAGGAGAAGACCAGGGTGTTCTGGGGGAGAGGGTGCAATGAGCTATTTAAGGGTGCTGGTAGGGAAAGAAACAGGACGTATATCTAATGAGGTGGGTGGGGCCACTGAGGCCTGTGGTTGGATGGTTAAGACTCTGACATCCTAGAACCAAACAGAGGCTTGTTGACTGCAGACTGGCATTCAATTCCAAACTCTGGGCAAAGTCACCTAAATTCAGTGAGATCCTGTGTCTGAAACTGAGGAGGAAAATCTGGAAACCCATGCTGTATTCACTCCGTAAGGTGGTTGTACCAAAATGCCGCCAATGTGGTGCCTGAAAGCCCCAGCACTGAAGACTGAACAGCTCAGAAGTCCCAAGTGGCTGAGACCAACGTGTCCTTCTTGGGAGAGGCCGTCATTCCTCTCTCTTCTCTTCTCTTCTCTTCTCTTCTCTTCTCTTCTCCTTCTCCTTCTCCTTCTCCTTCTCCTTCTCCTTCTCCTTCTCCTTCTCCTTCTCCTTCTCCTTCTCCTTCTCCTTCTCCTTCTCCTTCTCCTTCT
>NW_026068004.1:523882-551597 GCF_014885135.2 Alexandromys fortis
CTCTCTCTCTCTCTCTCTCTCTCTCTCTCTCTCTCTCTCTCTCTCTTTCTTCTCTCCTCCCCTCTCCTCTTTTCTCTTCCCTCCCCTCCCCTTCCCTCCTCTTCTCTTCTTCTTCTTTTTCTTTTTTTTCAGCCCCCAGCATTTATTGGCTTATGGCGACATCGGTTCTACCTGTTTCACGGGCTTGTTTCTTGGGCCTTTCCCTTTCTCTTTCAACCACCCAGGCACATACGAGGCAGCCACACAGTCCGGACCACCAGGGCCCTCGACTCAGTCTCACCGGGAAAGCCTCTGTTGTACAAGGTAACACAGCCACAAGGGCTGGGGATTAGGGTGCCGGCATCTGCAGGGACCCAATATTCTGCCTATCACAGCCATCTCCCTCGAGTGATCAAAATAACCTGCGCACGGCATATGCAAATTCGCGGTGTAGCACCTGCCCTGTAAATTGCGGCTATCACTAAATCGGCAAAGATAAAAATGGCTTCTGTTAAGCCATTTTTAAAACTGAGAGCAGGACTTTGGGGCAGTGTGCAGGGAGGGGACGAGACTAAGTTTTGAATTCTTTTTCTTTTCTTACAGTGATGTTGGGTCCCTTTTAACAGGGCTGGAGAGATGGCTCAGTGGTTAAGAGCACTGTTTGTTCTTCCAGAGGACCCGGGTTCAATTCCCAGCACCCACATTGTCACTCAAAAAACACTGTCTATAACTCCAGTTCCAGGGGATCTAACACCTTTACACCCATGAGGCAATGAAAAGAACAACTTTGACTCCCAAGATTTGCCAGGAGCAATAGAAGAGGGGGCCTGGAGTTGTTGATGGCAGACTCTGGCCAAAGCCACATGAATTCACATATAATTGACACTGGCCACCATAGTGGCCTCCCTCCTTCTCAAGTCCCTTGAGACTGGCTTGCCTTTCAGTTTGATGAAATCTCCAGTCTTTACACCCCTGTGGCCTTGGGTCTGATAAGCCTTTTGTCACCTGCCTGTAGTCTCTACTGCCTAAAAACTTGACTAAGAACAGTCCCAGGCTTAGAGAGATACCTGACCAGAAGCTTCCCCCACCCAGTCGGACTCCAGCAGGACTCCAGCAGGACTCCAGCCGACTCCCTGCAGGCAGCACCCATGAAGGGTGCCTGGCTCTCGTCCCAGAGCGGGCCTTGAACAGACTGCACCCCTAGTCACCCCCAAGTTATCACCCAACACTGTCTCCCTTCCAGCATAGACCAGGGTATCCCCTGAAACCTCAGTGAAGATTGCTTCACGGAAGGACTTTCTTCCCTTAAGGCAGTGGTTCTCAGCCTGTGGGGTGCGACCCCTGGAGGTCAAATATCACAGAGTATAGCCGGGAGTTGGTGGCGCACGCCTTTAATCCCAGCACTTGGGAGGCAGAGGCAGGCGGATCTCTGTGAGTTCGAGACCAGCCTGGTCTTCAAGAGCTAGTTCCAGGACAGGCTCCAAAACCACAGAGAAACCCTGTCTCGAAAAACAAAAACAAACAAACAAACAAAAAAAAAACAAAAAAAAAAAATCAGAGAGTATGAATCTCGAATATTTACAATTCATAACAGTAGCAGAATTACAGTTAGGAAGTAGTAACGGAAATAACACCACAACGTGAGGGTTGCAGCATTAAGAAGGTTGAGAACCACACTGCTCTAGAGAAAGCAGCCACATTTGATCAGATTCCAAAGTAGAACTGTGACACCCCCCCAATCACAAACTCTTCCCTGCCACAGGGAAACCCATTACTACTTAAATCCTTGCTCCTCGTGAATCTTGCTGTTTCCTTGTTTATCAAGACACCCCCCCACTGTCATGTGACCCACTGGAGCCCAAGGGAGCCTGCTGATCTTAGATAGGAGAGGTTCTGATTCTGAGGAATATAATTGCCCAGCAAAGCCACCGTGCTGGCCCTTCTGCTTACAGACCACATTCATTATGTGGGGGCTTACACACCGAGGACCCCAGAGGGGGATGGCTGGGCTTTCGCTGCGGATGCACAGCGTCCCCCTGGTCCTGCCCTCTATTAGAGCACGGCTGGGCAGACCCCGCAGCCTTTCTCCTGGAATTTGAAGGGATCAGGATGAAGAGGCTGAAGCTTAGGTTTTTGAGCAGAGGTAATTTCAGAAGGTAGAATCATAGCTTAAAGGAACTCTCGCGGGAATTTGCCTGATGTAAAGCTAACAAGACATTGTGATAATTTCTCTGGAGCTGGCTTCATTCCAAGTTGGATTTTAAACGCAGATTATAAAGCAAACACCATCCCCCACAAGTATTAAAGGAGGGGAGAATAACAGAATGGGGGCTGCAAAAATGGTCTCTATTGTGGGACCAAAAGCCGTCAATCACGCAGGCTGACAGGCGTCAGAGATTGACAGACAGGCCCTCGCTCCTGACTTCAGTTATCAAGGGGAATGGGAAAAGTGTCTGCAAGAACATGTTAAATTGCCAAAGTCATTACCAGTCACCAATTACCAAAGAAAAGATAACAAGGTGTATTTTAGAAAAATCGATGCAACAACATGCATTTCAATACAGTGAGTTTTTTAGAACTTTTGAAAACAAAAGGAACTATTTAGGGAATATACACGGTGGTTTTCCAGCGCACACCAAACACGGGGCTTTGTGAAGTCATCAATATTCACTTTCGATTTGGCTCTGCTTTAGGGGAGCCGGGATTAAGCAACAACCTAATGTACTTTCAGCCTTTCCCCTACACGTCTACCCAAAGGAGGGAACCAGGGAAAGCCTGCTTGGTTCCCAAAGACCTCTCAGGGTCCTAGGCATGGACGGGGCACAGGAGAAGTAGGCAGCTGCTTGCTGATGGGCAGTGGGCACTGTTGGGCAGGATGCTTCCTGTTGTAGTCCATCTTAATTGGATCCCAACCTATCCCAGCCCTGAAGGAGAACTGGAGGACCCAGCTGCTGCCCCACATGGGGTGACAGGAGGGTGTGGGGGGGACAAACTCAACAAATGAAAGGGAGGCAGGACAGAAAGATCCAGGAAAATGATAAAAATGATGGAGTCATGGAGAGGGAGTAAAGCACCCACCCTGGAGGACGGGAGAAGCCTCTGGCCAGTTGGAGACAGGATCCCAGCACAGCCAACATGCGCTGAGAAGATTGCTGATATCAAAACAGTATTTTTCATCTATGGATTTTTTAAGTGCTAACCTAACCACAAATTCCTCTTAAGAGCTGACGGCATATGTCCTTGGGTGGTGCCTCATTCCTCTTCGCGAAGGCATTCTGGGGATCTCAAACAAGAAGTTAGCTTGGCTTGCAGTAAAGACATCCTACCTTCTTGCATCCCTGAGATCCCATTGGTTACAATCCTACCAGGAGCTGCCGAGGAGCCGTCCTGCAATCTCATTTAGAGTCCCTTACAGCTCTCTGAAGACAGCAACGTCCAAATTCGCTAAGGTGGTATGTGTGGCTCTTGTGACGACAATGAAGGGCTGGGCGATTCCACGAGAAGCTCACACCCATGCGCACACCACGGGGTGGGTGTTTTTCCGAGCATATCTCTCTCTCTCTCTCTCTCTCTCTCTCTCTCTCTCTCTCTCTCTCTCTCTCTCTCTCTCTCTCTCTCTCTCTCTCTCTCTCTCTCTCTCGGACTATATTAAAACATCTTTTAATGGAAACGCAATTCTGTTACACACTGGCTGGTTCTGAAACTTTTCTCTCCATCTCCGTCAAGAATCCCAAGTCTGTCTGAGTTCAGGATCTTAGCAGTCTAACGCATCTCCTTAAAGGACCGAGGGTGACGGCACGGGTCTGTGCCGCTCCCCTCTCAGCACTGACAAAAGGCTATCACAGACCGCCCAGAGCTACTGGACAAGGGCATCCAGAATGCGCCATGGGAGAAAAGAAAAGGAGGGCACAGTAGCTGGCAGGAACTGGAAAAGGACTCGAGAGAAGGGAGGCAGGGCCAGGCTCTTAGAGAATGAACATGTTTATATTGAAGATGCAAACTCCTAAAAGAGGACTTTCCTCCTCTCCTGCTGCTCATGGCTTTCAGGTGACAGGACCTCCCTGTTCCTGACCTGCAATTGCCCCTCCCATGAAAAACTTCACTGATGGGAACTGGGAAGTGAGGGGTGAGGACTGGGAAGTAGGCATGAGAGGGGTGGGGGTGGCCTAGCCCTCTCTAGTTTTTTTTTTTTTTTTTTTTTAATTTTAGCAGTGGTCCTCATCACGCCAACACCCTTTCTCCTATCATGTCATTAACTTAAGGGGCAGCTCTGCCTCCGGGCAGTAGGTACCTGCTGGCCAAGTGGCCTTGAGACCAGAGTAGGGAGCCTGACTTCATCATTGCTCAGAGCCTTCCAACCAGCCTTAGAGGAGGCCAGGCCTGGTGTTTCCAGTTCAGTCCGCTGATTCTGCACTCAAAGCAGAGTGTGATTCTCATTCCCTACAAGAAACCTCAGCATCCTCCCTAAATAGAGCCTGGGGTTTTCAGAATTGGCATGCTGACAGGGGATGTTGAGTGGTGGCAGTGGTGAATTTGTCCTTATATGTTTGTCTGAGGTGTGTCCCTTTTCCCACAAATTTCTTTGGGGGAAGATTTGGAAATTAGTTATTAGAACCCCATAGTGTTCATATATTAATATAAATTTCATTACAGTATAAGATAATGGATTGCATACAGCAATAAGAACCAATTTGAGTTTTGGCACACACACACACACACACACACACACACACACACGCGCGCGCGCGCGCGCACACACATACACACCCAATCAATATATATAATGCATTTCCATCTCCTCAAAAAGTTCCTTCATGCTCTAACCCAGGTAAATGTCATCCCCAAATGTTCTCAGTCAGCTGCCGATGTGATTCCCCCCATTACAAATGAATGTAATCTGTTCTAGAACACGGCGCACACGCGTTCACCATATTTACAGCATGTCTGCTTGTTTCTGTCTTTCCTGCTGAGTACTATTTTATTGTCTGTTGACTTACCTGCTGATGGGCTCCTGGGTGGTTTCCAGCGGGTTTTCACTTTTGAGTCCAAGTCTCACCCTGAACTTGACTGTCCTTAAATTTGAGATCCCCTTGCTTCAGTTTCCCAAACTCTGGGGTTCCTCAGGCTTTAATTTGCATTTTCTTGGTGATGATGGTGGTTTGAAAGAAAATGGCCCCCAATGGGAGTGGTGCTATCAGGAGGTGTGGCCTTGCTGAAGCAGGTGTGGCCTTGTTGAAGGAAGTATAACAGTGGGGTGGAGGGCTTTGAGGTTTCCTATGCTCAGGATGCTGCCCAGGGTCTCAGTTGACTTCCTGTTGCCTACAAGATGTAGGACTCTCAGCTACGTCTCTGGCACTATGTCTGCCTGCATACTGCCATGCTCCCCAGCATGATAATGGACTGAATCTCTGAACTGTAAGTAGCCACCCCAATCAAATGTTTCCTTTATAAAACTTGCTGTGGTCATGGTGTCTCTTCACAACAATAAAAACCCAAACTAAGACAGTGACTAATGATGCAGAATGCATTTTGTGGATATGTGTGTATGTGTGTGTGTATCACATATATAAAAATCTAAATCTATCTATATATTTGTGAAGTGTTTGATCAAATATTTTGCCTCTCGGTAATTAGTTTGTCTTAATAAGTTCCAGGTGTTCTTTTTATATTCTGGATAGAAGTCCTTTAGACAGTTACACTCGTTTTTTTTTCTCTGTAGCTTTGGTTCCTGTCCTGGAACTAGCTCTTGTAGACTAGGCTGGCCCTGAACTCACAGAGGTCCGCCTGCCTCTGCCTCATGAGTGCTGGGATTAAAGGCATGTGCCACCACCACCCAGCTAAATTTTGTAAAGTTTTAATTTAATTTTTAAAAGGTGTCTTTATGTTGGTCTGTGCACAGGAGTGCAGTGTTCAGGGAAACCAGAAGAGGGCATCAGATCCCCTGGAACTAAAGTTACAGTGGCTTTAAGTCATCCCACATAGGTGCTGGGACTCAAGTCCAGGTCCTCTGAAAGATCAGCAAACACTCTTAACCATGAAGTTGTCTCTCCCGTCCCAACACATTTAAGTAGATCTATTTTCTTGACTCTCCTCTGCTCCATTGACTTCTTGTGTCCTATGCAAACACCTCATTGTCTTGATTATTATTCGCTTTATAATAAGCTTTGAAAGCAAGTAGTCAAGCTCCCTAACCTCAGAACACCAGATGTTAGGTTGCTTGGAATTGCTAGAAAGAAATGTGCTTGGATTCAAGGTCTAATGAATTGTTTACATCAGCCTAAGAAGGGTTGTTCACCATTCTCAATCAATATATCTGTGGTCCTCAGAGGATCCTGGGGTAGTGAAATCATTTGGGTTTTGCAATAAGTGATGGCCTGCCTACATTGGTGAATTTCTCACTGGCACAGTCTTGATTGTGATCATAAGGCAGAGGTTTGCAATGGAGTGAATTTCCATCTAGGACTTCTCCTCCATACACAGGCACACAAGAGGCTGCTGGGATGCCAGCTGCCTGGGCTCTCCAGGTGTGTTGCGGCGGGAGAAATTTTGAAATAGTCAATCAAATCCCCTGGATTTTTGCACACGCCTCGAACCAGTTACCTGCAGTGCTCATAGGAAGGAACCCCGGTTAACAGACTGGGTTCAATTCTCAGGGATCCACTGGTCCCTAGTCAGAAGCCTCCTTCAGAGGGGATCTGTCTGGCACCCAGACAGACGACACAACGTAAACCCTTGCCAAGTGGATCCAAGCCTTGTCTGAGCAGTATCGTTTCATTTCAGAGGAGCTGTTTCCCCAGAATCTAATTTGGCCCTCTCAGAGTTCCCATTTTCCTGGAGTCATTGTATCTGATTCAGCCTTTAGCTTGCACTGTGGTGTAGATCTGAAACAATAGCGTCTGAATGCTGACCTGCTCCGTTTGTATACACTGTATTCTGAGACTAAACAAAGCAATGTACATTACTAGTTCTCTGCTCCACCCTCCCCTGCCTCAGGGTTCTGTATGCGTCTACTTATCCTTATCAAATCCATCCTGGTGCAGGAGCCCATGTGAAGGTTTCTCCACACTATTATTTCTCATTTGCAGCCGATAGTGAGTGAGAAATGCCAGTGACTCGATAGGAGGGAAGCTGTGTGTATTAGTTTTGTTTGGCTGCTATAACAAAACTGTACAACTTGGTGACTTAAAACAACTGTGATATTGCCTTTATTATGTTTAGGAATGTTCCTAAGCCAACAGCCAATATCATACTAAATGGAGAGAAACTCAAAGTCATTCCACTAAAATCAAGACCAAGACAAAGCTGTCCACTCTCAATACCTATTCAATATAGTACTCGAAGTCCTCACTAGAGCAATAAGACAACAAAAGGAGATCAAGGGGATACAAATTGGAAAGAAGTCAAACTTTCACTATTTGTAGATGATATGATAGTTTACATAAGTGACCCCCAAAATTCTACCAGGGAACCCCTACAGATGATAAACACCTTCAGTAATGTGGCAGGACACAAGATGAACTCAACAAAAATCGGTAACCCTCCTATATACAGATGATAAATGGGCTGAGAAAGAAATCAGAGAAACATCACCTTACACAATAGCCACAAACGACAAAATATCTTGGGGTAACTCTAACCAAACAAGTGAAAGATCTGTTTGACAAGAACTTTAAGTCTTTGAAGAGCAAAATTGAAGAGGATATCAGAAAATGGAAAGATCTCCCATGCTCATGGCCAGGTAGGATTAACATAGTAAAGATGGCTATCTTACCAAAAGCAATCTATAGATTCAATGCAATACCCATCAAAATCCCAGCATAATTTTTCCTAGACCTCAAAAGAACAATACTAAATTTCATATGGAAGAATAAAGAACCCAGGATTGCCAAACGATCCTGTACTTAATAAAGGAACTTCTGGAGGCATCACCATCCCTGACATCAAGCTCTATTATAGAGCTATAGTAATGAAAACATTGGCTTAGAAGCAGACAGGTGGATCAATGAAATTGAATTGAAGACCCAGATGTCAACCCACACACCTATGAACACCTGAGTTTTGACAAAGAAGCTAAAATTATACAATAGAAAAAAAGAAAGCATCTTCAACAAACGGTGCTGGCATAACTGGATATCAACATGTAGAAGAATGAAAATAGATCCATATCTTTCACCATGCACAAAACTCAAGTCCAAATGGACCAATGACCTCAACATACATCCATTCACACTTGACCTCATAGAAGAGATTGTGGGAAGTACACTTGAAAGCATTAGCACAGGAGGCCACTTCCTAAATATAACCCCAGTAGCACAGACACTGA
Organism: Alexandromys fortis; assembly: GCF_014885135.2. Taxonomy (NCBI): domain Eukaryota; kingdom Metazoa; phylum Chordata; class Mammalia; order Rodentia; family Cricetidae; genus Alexandromys; species Alexandromys fortis. The sequence goes on from NW_026068004.1 coordinate 532,185, forward strand.
GAGCAACAATTAATAAATGGGACCTCCTGAAACTGAGACACTTCTGTAAAGCAAAGGACATGGTCAATAAGACAAAACAACAGCCTACAGAATGGGAAAAGATCTTTACTAACACTACATTTGACAGAAGATCTCCAAAATACACAAAGAACTCAAGAAACTAGATATCAAACTACCAAATAATACAATTAAAAATGGGGTACAGATCTAAACAGAATTCTTAACAGAAGAATATCAAATGGGTGAAAGACACTTAAGGAAATGCTCAACATCCATAATCATCAGGGAAATGCAAATCAAAACAACTCTGAGGTACCATTTTACACTATCAGAATGGCTAAGATTAAAAAAAAATCACAGATAATGTCTTATGTTGGAGAGGGTGTAGAGTAAGGGGAACACTCCTCCATTGCTGGTGGGAGTGCAAACTTACATAGCCGCTGTGGAAATCAGTATGGCAATTTCTCAAAAAATTAGGAATCAGTCTACCTTGAGACCCAGCAATACCACTCTTGGGCATATACCCAAAGGAAACATGCTCACACCACAAGGACATTGGCTCAACCATGTTCATAGCAGCATTATTTGTAATAGCTAGAACCTGGAAACAACCTAGATGCCCCTTAACTGATAAAGAATGGATAAGGAAAATGTGGTACATTATACAATGGAGTACTTACTACTCAGTGGTAAAAAGTAGTGATATCTTTACATTTGTAGGCAAATGGATGAAACTAGAAAAAAAACCCCACCCTGAATGAGGTAACCCAGACCCAGAAAGAAAAATATAATATGTTCTCACTTGTAAGTGGATATCAGACATAAAGCAAAGGATGGGCAGCCTACAGTCCACAACCCCAGAGAAGCTAGACCCCCTTCCAGAAACAGATGGATGCAGATGCAGGGATCCACAACCTCAACTGACAACTTGGCCCAGCTCCTGGAAGACAGTTGAAGAGAGGGAGGAGTGATAGATAATATGAACAAAGGGGTCAAGACCATGATGGGGAAACGCACAGAATCAGCTGACCCGAGTTAGTGGGAGCTCACTGACTCTAGACTAATGACTGGGGAACCTGCATAGGACTGAACTAGGCCCCCTGAATGCAGGTGACAATGGTGTGGCTTGGGCAGTACATGGGGCCACTGGCAGTGGGACCAGGATCTAACTCTAATGCATGAACTGACCTGTGGAGCCCATTCTCTATGGAGAGATACCTGGCTCAGCCTAGGCATAGGGTGGGGGTGGGAGGCTTGGTCCTGCCTCAATAAGGTGATGGGACAGACTTAGTTGACTTCCCAGGGGAGGTCTTACCCTCTCTGAGGAACGAATGAGGGTTGGGGTGGGGAGAAGGGGGAAGTGGGAAGAGAGGAGGGATGAGGAACTGGGATTGTTAGGTTAAATAAACAAATAAACAAATAAATAACTAAATAACAGCAGCAGCAGTGTGTCATCTTCAGTGCTAAAGCCCAGGAATTAGTTCACATCTGTGAGCCAGCTGGACCACACATCCTTCTCAGGCTTGGGATTTGCCTCTTCCCACTCCTGGCGGCTGACAGAGTATCAGGTGTTTGTGGTTTCAAAGTTTCCATCTCCACCTTTTCCTCGTCCGTGTAAAATCTCTCTGCTTCTTTTTACAAAGTTAGTTATTCTTTGAGAATTTCACTCGTGCATACGATGACTTTGATCATATTTGCCCTCCATTCCCACCTCCAGCTCCTCCCAGCTCCACTTCCATCTTCACGTTCTTTAGAAAAACATAGTAACACAGAGTCCAATTAGCTCTAGTAATAGGTGTGTGTGTGTGTGTGGGGGGGGTATCCACTGGAACAGGGCCAGCCTCCCAGAGACCACACCCATAAAGCAAGTTGGCTTTCCTTCCTCTAGTGGCTGTCACTGTTAGTGTCTCCTAACCCGGGGTGGGGACTGTGTGGTCCTCCCCCATCCATGCTGGGGTGCTGCCTGGCTTGCTCTTGTGGAAGTCTTACGTAGGCAGCCACAGCAGCCCTTAGTTCATGCGTGCAGCCATCTGTCATGTCCAGAAAACAGTTGTTTTGCCCCAGTCCTCCCCACACCGTGGTTCTTCGATCTTTTCACCTCCTCTTCTGTGATGCTCCCTGAGCCTTGGAGAGAGGGGGTGTGATATAGATGCCCTGTTCATGACTGTGTGCTCCACAGAGACTGCTACTCTGCCTTTTAATCAAATGTGAGTCTCACTGGGTGGTGTTGGCACGTGCCTTTAATCCCAGCACTCAGGAGGCAGAGGCAGGTGGATCTCTGTGAGTTCAAGGTCAGCCTGGTTACAAGAGCTAGTTCTAGGACAGGCTCCAACGCTACAGAGAAAACCTATCTTGAAAAAACAAAAATGTGAGTCTCTGTATTTAACTGTGCCCGTTGCCTTTGATGAGGACTGAGAGCTGCCCAGACCTACAGAGATAGAGATGCTTGTTTAGAAGGCAGCTTGACACTGTGTCCATTTAGCAAAGCACAGTGGTAGGTTCACCTCTAGGGTCTGTGAGATAACCAGCCATGGGTTCTTGGCTGTGTTTACAGTATCAGACGTGACTTGCCTCCTGTGGGGCAGTTCTCTGCCTCCACAGAAAAGACGCTGCTGGGATTCCCAGCCCATCCACGGAATCCATTGCTCCCATCTGTGCAGTCTTTGCCGCATTGACAGTTCTCCTAGGACCCAGGAACAAGGATCTTAGCTCTTTGGTGGTCATTTAGTTCACCATGGTGTGTGTGAGTGTGCACATGTGTTAGTGCGTGTGTGTGTGTGCGTGAGAGCATGGATGTGTATGCTGGTAGGTGTGCTACAGAACAAGAAGGGAAAGCATGTCCTTTCTGTCCCATTTGTACAGATTTATCTCAAGATGAAGCAGTCTGCAATTCCATCTAAATGGCCTGTGTGTGCATGGTGTGTGTGTATGTGTATGTGTGTGTGTGTGTGCACGTGTGTGTGGTTGGTTTATGACTGGACACCAAACAAGGATGTTGTGAGTCCTGCTCTATCTCTTTCCATCTTATTCCCTTGAGGCAGGGTCTCTCTCTGAACCCGAAGCAAGGCTGGTGGTGACACCAAGCCCTGGCAATCCTGGTGTCACCGTCCCTACACGGAGGGCTGCATTATGGCGCTCATAGCCATGCCTACCTTTTTATGTGGATTTGGAGATTTGAACTCAGGTCCTTATGCTTGTGCAGCAAAGACTCTTCCCCTCTGTGCCATCTCCACAGCCGTGCCGTAGGCTTTATTAGGGGCCAAGACGCCAGGGCTCCCAGACGACGGGCCCAGGAGTCGTATTTGATTTTTGTTGTTTTGCCAAGTCAAATAGCTGTGACAGGGACCCAGGAATCCACAAAGCCTAAAATACCCATTATGTGGTCCTTTACAGAGCAATGGGCAGCAGGCTAGTCTAGAGCAATGTCTCTATGTACAGATGCGGAAACTGAGGCCCAGAAGGCAGGCAGTGACACGGAGACAGATTCCGGGGCCATTTCCTAAGAGGATTCTCTCCTGGGGCTCCTCCCTCCCCGCCAGGGCATGGCTGGTCCACCTGCACGGCTGGGTGGAATCCAGTCTTCAGGAAGCCAATCTCAGGCAGCGCTCAGCTTCTTAGAAGGGTGTGTTGACAGACCCTGCTTCCCACCTCTAAGAGCCGAGCAGAGGCTCTGGGCCGTCAGTGTGTGTCCCTAGTGTTCACACGGTGCCAAAAGAACAAACGAATGGCTAATAGGGCAAATAAATGATGTGATCAACGTCTTTGAAGGATCCGAGCTGGCGTGATGTTGCCCCATCTTTCTGCTGGGGGCCAGCAGAAAGGACCCCAGAGCAGACCTAGTATTCGGTTCCCTGATTTGAGACTAGTGGGGGCTCCCCAAGGCCAACTCCCCCACACCCAGGAGGTCTCAGGAGGCCTGAAGAATTCAGAGGCAGGGGGACTAGTGAGGTCCCCCTGGTGACTCTCAGGGAGGTGGGGAGGCACTGTGGGACCTTTAATGATGACTAATTTGCAGCTTATTAATGCGGTGGTAATTAAGAATATTCATTTTATTAAAAGCCGTTTATTGTAATAACACATGCAAATCCGGAGAGCGCATTGTGCTCACGTACCAATCCACACGGGTCTATTGTGGCTCAGCCGATGGCAGGTCGCTGCGTCACTAATTGTTAGAGTTTAGGGTCTAATTTTAAACCCTTTTAATTCCATTTGAAATAATTGCTTTAATGAAATTCAAAGTACTCAGAGGCAGTCATGGAAAAGGTGGGTGGTGGTCCCCTTCTGCCCCCAGGAGCTGGGCTTTAAGCCCTGTGGTAGGAGATCTGTGCTTGCCCTGGGGCTTCAGTGTTAGAGGAAGTGTGCTTCAGGAGAAATTGGTGAAGTCTTATGATAGCCAGGGTTCTGTCTGTTTAGGGATAGTAGCCCAGGCTGGGGAAGAGCCAGTCTGTATGCAGAGAGACTGCAGGAGGCAGAGGGATGTCATCTCTATAAGCCACATAGGGACGAAGTCTGCAGAGATGAGAAGAGACCCTTCACCGGGGGTCACATCACTAATCCCAGTAGCATCAGTGATCCTCAGACAAGCTAAACCTAGGAATTGTCTTCCTCATAGTGTAACTCTGATGGACTGTGTCCTGCGTGCTAAGGATGCCACTTTGCAGTCATTTCCCGAGGCCACTGAGGCTGGGAGAGGATCACTTCCCTTTTAAAAGAGAGGTTAAAGGGCTAGACTTGCACCAAAGCGTATCTCCCTGTTCTCTCGGAGACCATCTATGTCCTGAGGTGGTGGGTCAGACCTGGGACTTCAAACCTAGGGGGATCAGAATCACTCAGGGTGTTTCTGTGAACAGTTTCTGGAGCCCTACATACAGTACATACTGTCGGGACTGTCAGGGGCTGTAGCCTGAGGGCCTTCATCTTCTCTGTGCCTTTCTGGCTGTGCATCGGGCCTTTCCCAAAGAGAGTAAGAAGAGCAAGCTTACTCTCTTTTCTAATTTTGTTTCCCAGCGCTGAGTTTAGACAATACCATGTGCCAGAGGGCTGTTCTAGGTGCTGTCTAGAATCTTCCTGAAGTCTGCTCAGGGTCAGAGGCCAACATCTTCTGGATACAACCATAGTTTTTTGAACAGAATGTTCTGGAAGCAGTGATGGGATGCTGTCTTTGAAGGAAGGCAAAAGCGAAGGCTTACCAGAAGGAACTGCCTTCAAGGGGAAGGCTGCTGCCTCAGGAAAGCATGGAAGGATGTTCCACAGAGGAGAAGAGGAAGAAGGGAGCAGAGGCATGGACGTCTGGGGCACTGGATGGGCTGGCTTGCATTCTTCTCTGCATGTTCCAGTTGTGTGTGTGTGACAATAGTGATGTGGGCATATTATTCTGTCTTGTTGTCAGGACTGCTCTTCCTCCCGTGGACTTTGGGGACACAAACATCCACATGGTGAGGAACCCAGCAGATGGGGAGCTAATGTCAGTCAACACCCCTGATTGGAGCCTCAGAGCCTCGTCAGCCTTCCCCGGTGGGACTGTACTCAGAAAAACAGCCTGGCAACTGTTAGACAACCCAGAGAGACCCTGAATCCGGGACCGGGGTTAAATCAGGCCTGAACTGTGGACCCAAGGGAGCTCGGACTGGCTTCCCCCAGCTTGACTGAGGCCCCCAGACGAAAGGCCCAGTGCTTCCTGGATGCTAAAAGTATTGTCCTACCCTAGGTCACAAAGCTCACGACTGATGTTTCCTCTAGATTTGTTAGTCTAAGTTAGCACATTCAGGCTTTTTAATCCAGCCACGCCAGTTTTTATGTGAGGTGTGAGGCAAGACAAAGGACTTTCTGTGGTTGCTATTTCTTTTTGTTTCCATTTTGCTCTATTTGTTTGTTTTTAGAGTTGCTCTTATTCCCAGCACCACTTGTTGAGACTTTTATGTCCACATTGAATTGTCTTGATGTTTTTGTTAAACCCCACAGAACTGTCTGTATTATCTCTTTTGAACTCTCGTCTCTTTACTGATTTTAACTGTCCACTCTCTTCTCTTCATTGTCCCCATCTCCTCTATGAGCCTTCTGTAATTATTGAAATCAGGTAACACCGTGTGTGTGTGTGTGTGTGTGTGTGTGTATAATTTCAAGATTATTTGGGCTGTTTACATCCCTGGCAGCACCCTATATATTTAAGATACTTGTCAAGTTTATTTAGAAACCTGTTGATTTAATCTATGATTAGGGGATTGAAGAGTTGGCTCAGTACTTAAGAACAAGTTAGCTCTTGCAGAAGACCAGAGTTCAGTTCCCAGCACTTACCTGAGGAGGCTCACAACAGCCTGTTCGAGGGATCTGATGCCCTCTTCTGGCTTCCAAGGGCAACTGTACACAGGTACACATACTTCCACACAAAGACACATACATACACATGATTAAACATTTAAAAGTATCAATCTTTAGAAAAATGTTTATAATTAGGATTGCATGGTATATATAGAGATTCTAGGGGAGAAATGTATTTTCATATTAATATTCCAATCATAATTTCTTCACTTATTTAGTGAAATAGTCACTTAATTAACTCAGTATTTTGTGATTTTTTTAATGTATGGCTTTTAGATATTCCTTGCTAAATTTATCTCTAATTTTTTTTGTTTGTTTGTTTTTTCAAGAGAGGGTTTCTCTGTAGCTTTGGTGCCTATCCTGGAACTAGCTCTTCTACAAGAGCTGGTCTCAAACTCACAGAGATCTGCCCACCTCTGCCTTCCAAGTGCTGGTATTAAAAGCATGAGCCACCACCGCCTGGCTATCTCTAATATTTTGTGCTTCATGCTATAAATTAAAATTTCCAGTTGCTTGCTGCTGACACATAGAAGGAAATATTTTGTGTATTAATTTTTTTTAAAAACCAGTTTGTTGACAGTGGTTTCTGTCCTACCCAGTTCCACAGCCATTAGGAAGCCTCTCTTCAATGAGACATGCTTGCCAAATAGCGCCCACCTGAGAACATGCTGCTAGCAAGAAACCGTGCTTAACTCTGGTTTTTTGTGCCTAGAATTCCTTCCCAAGCTCTCTCAGGTTTTAAGTGGATGTAGTTACCCATGTTGGTGCCCTTTTTTTGACAGAGAAACACACAGAGATCTACATTAATTATAAACTGGTTGGCCATTTAGCTCAGGCTTCTTATTAACTCTTACATCTTACATTAACCCATTATTCTTGTCTGTGTTAGCCACATGGCTCAGTATCTTTTATCAATGAGGTATTCTCATCTTGCTTTCTCTGCATCTAGGTGACAACTACAGACTGAGCCCTTTTTCTTCCCAGAATTCTCCTATTCTGGTCGCCCTACCTATACTTCCTGCCTGGCTACTGGCCAATCAGCGTTTTATTAAACCAATACAAGTGACAAATCTTTAAAGGGTACAAGACCATTTGTCCCACAGTACCAGTCATCTTGGTAAATTAATATTGTTGGTTTGAATAAAATTTAAATATATTTTTATTCAGTGTTTGTTTGTGTGTGGGTATATGCACAAGCATACAGTGTTCCTGGAGGCAAAAAGGGAGGTTGGATCCCCTGAAACTATAATTACGGGGAGTTGTGAGCCTCTGAACATGAGTTCAGGAACTGAACATAGGTCCTCTAGAAGAGCAACAAGTGCTTTAGCTGCAGAGCCATCTCTCCAGTCCCTTGAGCAATTTAAAAACCTAAATTTTTACATAAATTCTACATAAATGGCCCCACTATCACTAAATACAGTTTTGTTTCTTTACCAGCCTTAGACTGATCCTCCCTCCCCCCAGTGCCATTTCTCTCAGAGGCAGTGAGGGCAGATACAGTCTCCCTCTTGTTAGAACTATCTAGAAAGTGTTTGGCGTCATGACAACCCTCACCAAAGCAAGGGATTGTCCTGGGCATGCATGGGTGCTGAGTTTCTCACATGACTTTCCTGTACCTGTTATCTTGACTTTTCCTTCTTTTGTCATGTGGTGGGTATCACTGAGTTTCCAAATATCAAACCAACCTTGGATTTCTGGAATAAGCCCTACTTGGCTGAAATGTAGTCTCCTTTTCATATATTACTGAATTCAATTTGGTAGTAGTTCATTAAGAATTTTTATATCCATATTCATGAAAAAACAGTTTATTATCCCCCTGCCTTGTTATTGCCTGGCTTCTGGTACCAGATTTATACTGGCTTTATAAAATGAATTGGCGATTGTTTCAGGCAACACTATTTTCTGAAAGAATTTGCATGCAGCTGACATTATCTATCAGTGATTTTATCTATTATCAGGTATTATCTAAAAGGAAAACTCGTCACTGCCATTGCCTAGTCTAGAGCTTTTCTTGTGGGGAAGTTTTGAGTACAATTCAACTTCTGAAATAATTAATACCTATTTTAATTTTTCTATTTCATCTTGCATCAATTTGTACGAGTTGTGTTATGTGTGCTTTTTGAAGAACTTTTGCCCACTTCATCTGTCAATCTAATAAGAAAATAGTACAGTTATCCATTACTCCTCGAAGCATTGGTACTGATGCCTCTCGTCACTCTCCCCATCTCTTTTCTCTCTCTCTTTCCATTTTCCTTCCTCTCTCTACAACTCTCTCTGCCCTCTTTCTCTACACCTCTCTCATTAGTTCTGCTACCAATTTTAAATTTTGTTTAAATTTAAATTTGTTAATTGTTCCAAAGACAAGGATTGACTGTCACTGCGCTCTTACCTTCTCCTTCATTTATTTCTTGTCTTTATCATCTCCATCCCTTTTATTATGATTTCATTTCCTCTTCTTTTTCTAGCGCATCAAGGCAGAATCAGATCCTTTATTTAAAAATCTTTATTTCTAATATGGCACTTAAAGATTTCTTTCTTTATATTTCTTTCTATGTCTAGGAGTGTTTCCTGTGCACCACATGCATTGCCTGGTGCTGCAGAGGCCAGCAGAGGGCGATAGATCACCTAGAACTGGAGTCACAGACTGTTGTGAGCGGCCATGATGGTGGTGGGAATGGAACCCAGGTTCTCTGCTAGAGCAGGCAATGCTCTTAACCACTGATCCATCTCTTCAAACTCCTGATATGAGTATTTATTTATTTATTTATTTATTTATTTATTTATTTATTTATAAGAAGATTTATTTGTTCATTTTGTATACAGTGTTCTGTCTGCATGTATGCCTGCAGGCCAGAAGAGGGCACCAGATCTCATTACAAATGGTTGTGAGCCACCATGTGGTTGCTGGGAATCGAATTCAGGACCTTTAGAAGAGCAGCCAGTGCTCTTAACCTCTGAGCCATCTCTCCAGCCCCTGATATGGGTAGTTAAATCACACACAGAAATCTGTTTCCCTCTGAGCCCTGCCTTCATTACACCTCACACATGCTTATATACTGTATATCCATTATCAATTGGCTCAGAATACTTTACATTTTCCTTTGGGACTATTTCTTGATTATATTGAATATTTAAAGGCATAGTCTTCAATATTGACTTATGTAGAGCTTTTTAAATGGCTATATAGCAGAATTAATAAAAATCCAGAGACAGATATTGGGGTTCAACCTGAAGGTCAGAAAAGCAAAACAGTCAATCACTGACTCTTACCTAGACCTCAGTCTGAAATGGCTATCCTGTCTCCAGGAATCTCAGAATGAGACTGTGTCTGAGAGCTGTCTCCTCCCATCTTATATTCCTCTCCAGGGCTGGGATTAAAGGCCTGCACCACTACCGCCCAGTTTCTATGGCAACTAGTGTGGCTACTGGATTAAAGGTGTGTGTCACCACTGCCTTGTCTATAAGGCTGACCAGCGGGGTTGTTTTACTCTCTGATCTTCAGGCAAGTTTTAGTTATTAAAATTCAGATGAAATATCACTACATGGCTATTTCAAGTTATTACTTTTGAGAAATCTGCATGTACCATTATTAAAGACATACTCTGTAAACTTTCAATCTTTTGCAGCTTATTGGAATTTATGTTAAGCTCTTGTATATACCAATCTCGGTGAAAAGAATGTGTGTACTGTGGATGTCCAAGGCGATGTTCCTTAGCTATGAATTAGGTAAGGCTGCCCTGATAGCATTGCTCAGATTTTCTACATCCTTCTGAACTCTGTTGTGTAGTGTGAGATGGCGGGAGGGTAGCGGTGAGATCTCTGGCTATCAGAACCAGTGTGTACATGTAGTTAGGAGAGTGTGATTGTTTAAATGATAGGCTTGGTCCCCAGTTAGTGACATGGCTTGGGGAGGCTTAGGAGGTCTTGCTTTGCCGAAGGAGAGATGCCACTGGAGGTGAGCTGTGGGAGTTTAGAGACTGGCACCATTTTGAGTTCACTCTCCTGTTTCTTGCACGAGGTTCACAATGTGAGTCCTCTTCTTCCTGCTCCTTCCGCCTTCCTTTGCTCTGCCATCAGGAACTCTCCCTCTTGAACAGTAAGCCCCCCAAACTCTTCTATAAGTTGCCTTGGTCATGGTGGTTTATCACTGCAATAGACAAGTAATGATTACAGAGAGCCATGTCTTTCTGAATGAACTCTCTCATCACTGTGGAGTAGCCCCCTGATTTCTGATAATACCACCTATCCTGACTCCAGGCTCTCCCAGTGTTCACAGGGCTGCTGTGGGGTACAGGTACTTGGTGTTATCACACAAGCATGACCCTAGTATGTCTCCCCACTTCAACCTCTCTGCATCTCTACATTTAAAATGCATATTTTTAGTGGACAGAAAACAGCTGAATCTTGTATTTTTTATCTAGTTTGATAAAATGGCTTCAAACCTCTAAAGTTGCACAATATGGAACCTCAGTCAGCTTGCCTAGAGACTAGACTTCTAGTTCTGTTTCTGGGACTCTGATTGGTTTGGGAAGAGTCCCCAGGTCTCTGGGACATCTTTCCTTGGTGACAGGAACTGCTTGTTACTTGGCTGGTTTGGGTCTGGAGGTGGCTATGAGGAGCCAGACTGGTGAGAGGGTAAAGCCCATGGCAGTCTGTGATAATGCTTTTTTTTTTTAAAAAAAAATATTTATTTATTTATTATGTATACAATATTCTGTCTGTGTATATGCCTGCTGGCCAGAAGAGGGCACTAGACCCCATTATAGATGGTTGTGAGCCACCATGTGGTTGCTGGGAATTGAACTCAGGACCTTTGGTAGAGCAGGCAATGCTCTTAACCTCTGAGCCATCTCTCCAGCCCCTGTGATAGTGCTTTTTAGAAATGTCACTGTCATGGTCCGCTAATTACATTGTGAATGTACCCTCAGTAGTAGTTCCCTGTGGTAGAAAACCTGCCGCTGTGGAGGGAAGCCATGGCTGCTATGGCGCTCCTCCATCTCTGCTTTTTGTGTTTCCAAACCCGGAGAGTTCCCATGACTTCTGTAAGAAAGCTTTCACGGGAAGACAGAGAAAAGGCCCAAGAAAGACTCTGGAACACACCCAGGGCCCACCACGCAGTGCGGTGTGTCACACGGTTGCTCTCTCGGCCCGCCCTCTCCCACACTTCCTCTGTCCTGGAAGATTCAGAGGGGATGCCGAACCCATCCTAGCTCTGTGACTGTGGCTCCTCGTCAGCCTGTCAATCCCTGTGGCCTTCAGGAGTTAGTGCTCCAGAGTGGACAGACAAAAGACAGCTCAGTCAGGTTGAAGGGGAGGGTTTTGCTTAGGGAAGCTGGAATCCTTGCCAGGAGGAAGGCTGCATTCCATGAAGTCAGTGCTGAGGATCCCAGAGTGAGGGAAGCAGGCCCAGAGCCTAGAAGATACTGATCCATCTCCCTGTTGTATCCTAGCAGCTTGTTTTAAGTCCCATAGCCTCTGCTGGCTCCTGTGTACCAGGAACATAGTACCCTTTTTTATTCTTAGCCCAGCTTGTTTTATTTCTTTTTTATATGTGGGGTATGATTTTATTTATTTATTTATTTATTTATTTATTTATTTATTTATTTATTATGTATACAATATTCTGTCCATGTGTATGTCTGCAGGCCAGAAGAGGGCACCAGACCTCACAGATGGTTGTGAGCCACCATGTGGTTGCTGGGAATTGAACTCAGAACCTTTGGAAGAGCAGGCAATGCTCTTAACCACTGAGCCATCTCTCCAGCCCCCTGATTTTTTTTTTTTTTTAAAGGATTTTGCTCTATAGTCCTGGGTGGCCTCTAACTCACCACAATCCTCCAGTCTCAGCTTCCTCAATTCAGTGTTGGGATTACAGGTATGAGCCACCACAACCTATTGCTTCCATTTAAATAACATGTTACGTTTCTTAAAATTGAAGATATACTAATTGGAAAAGGTCACAAAACAATGGAGCGACGGCCTCCAGGTCATGTCCAACTCTAGCTCCAGAGCCTGTACTCTGCCCCAGGCTCCCTGCTTTCCCGTTCTGACCTCTGTCACACGCGCGAGAAAGCTGAAGTTTAAAGAGGGGAAGGGATTTGAACGGGGTCACAGAACTAGCAAGCGACTCACACTAGCTCAGAACTCAGGTTATCTGACTACAAAGCCCTGTGCTCACAGTGCGGCTCTGCCTCCGGTGGCTTCCCACCCTCGGGCTGCCACCGTTCCTGCACCTTTGACTCCAAACAGAGGCCTCTCCGTCACCAAATAATGTGATCAAATCAAACCTTCTTTCCATACAATTAGAAAACATAACAGGTTACAGCATTTAAGAGAAAAAAAAACCTGAAGCACAAAACCTCCAAAGCTTCTCAAAGCTAATTAATTTCTATTACTAGTGAGAGAGGACCCACTTAACATGTCTTTTCTTATTCAAATTACCATTGACGGCACCTGCTTTTTTATTCTTGGGAAACCCTGCTACAATGCGGGTAAATTATGTAAGACTGTAGAATTTATGAAGATAAGGCAATTAGCATCACAAAACCAAGTCCGGGTTACAATTTCTGGGGACTAGAAAGAAGTGTGGTGCTCCCTTAAATGGCCCAGGGAGTCTCACAGACTGAGTTAATCCTGAGGTAGTCAAGAAAATTGAAGGCTAAATGGTGCCATGATGGTGGGGAATGAATTGCCTGGGTCTTTTGGCGACGGGGGCTGTCTGTGAGGAGAAGGCAGAGGCCTGGGCATCTCCTGCTTCCCCTAGAGAGAAAAAGGGGTGGGCATAGGATTTGAGTGGTGGGAAGGCAGGAAAGGGGAAAGGAAGTTTGAGAGATTCCTGGTGTTTGGGGTCAAGCAGAGTCCTTCAGCCAGGGGCCACCACCACCCAGTTAGATCTGTGAAGTTTTCACTGTGGCTCTCAGTGCCTCCCGCCCCCTCCCCGTCCTGCCTCAGCACAGCTGGTGCTCAGCAGGTGCACACTTAACAGCGCTTCTAAGGGCTTCAGATATGACTGCACTGGAGGATTCCTCAGGACCCCACGAGTGAGGCCTGGTGGTCTCTGCTAGGGGTTGCAGCACTCTGGAGGGGCCGGAGTTCAAGGTCACCTTCAGCTTCATTTTGTAGGGAGTTTGTTCCAGCCTGGCCAACAGGAGATCTTATCTCAAGAAACCAAAATAAATAAGCAAACAAACAACACCCTTGAACTGCAAAGGAACACCTGATTTCATTGCAATAGGTGGGGTAGGTATGGGGTGTACTTCTGAGACCGTGTGCAAAATTTATGCTAAGGGGTAGATCTATGTGCATGTATGGACCTGCAGTTTTTATTAGATGCTGGGCAAGTTTTAGCTGAATTGGAACTTAGATTGTTGGGGGTCAGGAAGAGGCAGGAACCTTCTACATTCCCAGAGGTCTGGTACCCACCTACTGCTAGGCTGACCCAGAATTGATGGGTTCCATGGTTAGGACTAAGCATAGTTGGGACCTCTGGGCTCCTGGGTTGACTGTCCACTGCTTGCCATTCAGCTAGTCCTTGCCTGTGTGAGTGTCCCCAGCAGCTACTCCTGTCCCACAGGATGTATGGATGAGAAGATGGTACCCTTCCCTGGGAGGATGCTTGACATTTGGGAAGCTTGGCAAGCAAGGGTGAGCCTGGGCGCCAGCCCTTATTGCTTTCTTGTGTCATTGTACAAAGTCTTTTTTGTTTGTTTTGTTTCTGTTTTCTCCAAAACAGGGTGTCTCCGTGTAGCTTTGGAATCTGTCCTAGAACTGGCACTATAGATCAGGCTGGCCTTGAACTCACAGAAATCCTCCTGCCTTTGCCTCCTGAGTGCTGGGATCAAAAGTGTGCGCCACCATTGTCTGACTGTGTCATTGTACAAAGTCCAACATGAGCGAGCAGCCTTACACATCTTATCAGACCCTTTAATCCAGGAGATGAGTCATTGGTTTTTTGCTCCTCCCCCCCTCCCTCCCTCCCTCCCTCCCTCCCTCCCTCCCTCCCTCCCTCCCTCCCTCCCTCCCTCCCTCCCTCCTTCTCTACCCATCCTTCCTCCATCGCTCCCTCCTTTCCTTCTCTTCCTTCCTTCTTCTCTTCCCCCTTTCCTTTCTTCCTTCCTACTACCCTACTTTTCTCTCTCTTTTCTTTTCTCTTTTGGCAAGAACCCAAGAATATTCTAGCTAGGCCTCCCTGATAGAAGAGTCAACTTTGGGCTCAGGAGACAACTGCCATCACAGCCAGGCTGAAGCTTCCTTCTCAGTCAGTTTCAGGGCCAGGCAGACCTTAAGCCAGAAAGGTTGGACAGAAAGCTGGGCAGACACAGAAAAGTAGCCTGGAGAGAGACCATAAAAGCCTGGGAGAAATGAGACGTAGTAAACGTGTTTGAGGAAGAGTCAATGGGTCAGAGAAGACCAGAGGAGCAACTCTTGTTCCTGGCTTCCTTCTCCAGTCAGCTTCACCTTTTCTGCTGAAGTGCTGTGTTGTGCTTTAGTGTGAGATTATCTATCCACCCACCCACTCTTGAGGACATCTCCCTGGTCCATCTATCCACCCATCCAACAGACATCTCTCTGCCCACTGGTACATCCACCCACCCATCTATCAGTACATCTCTCCACCCACTGGTCCATCTATCCACCCACCCACCTACCCACCCATGAGTACATCTCTCTATTCAATGGTCCAGCTACCCAGCCCCCACCCACCCTCACATCTATTCACCCATACTTTCACTCACTTAAGATTAAATATATACTGAGGATCTGTCATGCAGAGATGCTGGTCCAGGTAGGAGAGATTCAGAAGTGACCAAGACAGCCCCGGGCACCGCTGTGCCAGAACTTAAGCTTCTCTAGACACATGTGCCAAGAAGACACCACTTTTTCCAGCTGGTCTCACCTATATCCCAGGTTCCCTGCCATTTCTTTGTAATTTAGTACTTCTAATTGTGTGTGTGTGTGTGTGTGTGTGTGCGTGCGTGCGTGCGTGTGCGCGTGCGCAGGTCCTTGGGTTGGGATTCATATCCCTCATCTCCAGCCATTTCTTTAGTAACCAGATGCTTAATTACTGTAACAGCTGGAAATATTAGAAGCTTCAGAGATGTGTCTCGGGGCAGAATTCTTTTCCAACCCTATTTCCAAACCATACACACCACGGGTTTCTCTACGGGGCTGGAAGAGACAGTGAAGAATCCAACTACTCAGTGATGCTGTTTTGGGACCCCAGGAAGCATGGCTCAAGCTGAGGGGGTGGTAAGAGTGCCAGGACTTAGAACTTGGCCCATCTTTTGGGGAAGGGCCAGCACCTAGTTTGGGAAATGTACCTAGCTGCAGTTGAGCTTTGGAGAGAAATTGAATCAGGTAAACCGGTCAGAATAAAGACAAGGAAAGGAATACACACAGGTAGGGACAGGGAGCACCCACCACAACCTAAATGAGAACCCCAGGAACACTGACCTCCTCTGAGGACAAGGTCTGACTGCCCAGAACCTCAGATGAGGCTCACAGAGCTTGGATGTGCGCAGGCAGTGACGTGAACAGCCTCATCCGGCCTTGGAACTTCAAAGACCCTTTGAACCATCGGCTCATCATTCCGCAGTAAGGCACAATTATCCTTCATTTTATAGACACCAAAGCCGGTGCTTAGAGATGCTGCACCTGGGGCCTCCTGGAGCCAGTGCAGGGAGGCAAGGATTTCTGGGTCTTCAGTTGAATCTCCAAAGCCGCTGCTTCAGCCAAACAGACGCTTCTAGGCCACACTGTCCTGCCTTGGGTTCTAGAAGGCATTGGACTCACTAGCAGTGGACACGCCTATGCATTTCACGATCTGAACAAGTGCCAGGCCCCAAGGTGGTAACATTAGCACAGCGTCTCACTGGATACTCCCGGAGAAGCTAGGACTGTAATCCTCTCTTGATTTATAGAAGAAACAGGCTTTGAGAGGGAACTTTCCAGAATGGCATCCACCCATTCCCTGGGATCCACAGACAAGGGTTCAAATCTCCGTCGTACCACTTGAGGTGACAATGAATTTGAGAGAGAGGCCAGTTCTCTGATGAATCAGGTTACGGATATCTCTTTCTGGGGGTTAAGGTGGGATAAAATGCTTCAGCTATGTGATACACCCAATGATCTCAGAAGAGAAGCCACCAATCTCTAGGTGTGCCCACTCCGCTCCTACAAATTCTGGGCAACTCAAACCATGGTGCCATGGTGCACAGGAGAGAGAGAGAGAGAAAGAGAGAGAGAGAGAGAGAGAGAGAGAGAGAGAGAGAGAGAGAGAGAGAGAGAGAGAAAGCAATCTTACTCAAGTGACTGTATATGACTGAAGATGCCACGGGCAGGAGTCATGGGAAAAGGGTGGGTGGAATACAAGGCAGCCTGACCGGCAAGTGCAAGCACTACACAGCCAGTTCCCGTTCACTCTTACCATGAGGTCAGAGAAGCAGCACAGAATTCTTCTGCGTGCTCTGTCCAGCACCCCTACAATTTATCTGGCAAAAGCTGTGAACTGAAGGCCAGATTGGGCCCTGTCCCAGCTTCTCCTGGAGTGAGAAGCTTGGCTTTGGGTCAGTATGGAAGGAAGGGGAGACAGGAGCAGGGCAGGGCAGAGCTGGTCTTGCAGGTACCGCCCCCTCATGCTGCTGCGCTGGGCCTCAGGACTTCATAAAAGAAGAATGGGTTAGCAATTACCATCAGCTACAAATTGCACACACCTTTTCAGCAGGGCCTGGATTCTAAGTCTTTAAAAGGGTTTGGGGATTTGAACCAGTGCTTTTCCTAATCAATACAAATTGTACCTTTAAACAGGACCCAGCTGTAGGCCCACTTTTTCTTCTAATGAATGAGTAGCCAACATCATGCCTGGGGGTCTGGACTTGAGAGTAAAGAGCAGGAAGTGGAGTTGGCGTTGTGGGTAATGAGAGGGCCTCTAGAGTCTTGGCTGGAGGACTCGGGTGTATAGCTGGCAGCATTCATCGCTCAAACCCCTTCTCTCTAAATGGAAATAATTGAGCTAGCCTATCTATGTATCCTCTAGAGGTGCTGGAAAGGAGTCACATTTCTCTTCTGGTTAAAAAAATTAAAAACCACACCAAATCAACATTTATTCAGAGAGAACAATTTTATTAGTGTTTAAACACCCAAAGGCAGGCAAACTCTAAACCTGGAGGAGGAGAATGGAGGAGAGATGGGAAAAAGCCAGGCCCTTTGAGTTAAGCAGGCATGGAGGTCAGACAGACATGGCAGACATCAGCTCTGTGGTGGGAGAGCTTTCGAAGAGACCAAAGTCCTAGACAAAGCAGACTTAGGCTCTGGCCTGCTTCAGAAAGAAAGAAACGAAAGAGAAGATAAAAGAAGTAAGTCCCACCTTTCTGGACCAATCTAGCCAAACCTCTCAGCTCCTGGGGAATGTGCTAGAGGGCCTTCTGAGAATGAAAACTGTATTGTCTCATTAAAGGGGTAATTATTCTACCTATCTCTTTAGCGTGGCTTAAGGTGAGCCTGCCTTCCTGCAGTGGGAGGATTCCTTGCTTGGCCTGGTATCTGAGCAACCCAAATGGATGCATTTGTTTTTGTTTGCGTAGCTTGGAATGTGAGGTCTCCACCCAGACCCTGGGATTTCATTCTCTTGATCAAAAGGAGCTAGTTTCTCCTTAATGGAGTTTTACTGTTGCTTTTATTACTTCAAAGGCTGCCCTGACTGCCTGAGCAGAGAATGAACAGGAGAAGTCAGCCTTCCAGATGGAGAGACCCCTGACTCCTTCCTTGCCCCCCCCCTCCACCCCTAACACTGCCTTCACCATCAGAAACTACTAGAAATAGCTCCGCATCCAAGTCAGGGAAACACAAAAAACCTAAGGCTGGGGAGACGGTACAGTCTGTAAAGTGACTCAAACAAGCGTGAGGGACTAAATTTGGATCCCCAGAGTCAGATAAAAAGCCGGGTGTGGTGTCACGGGCCTATCATCCCAGCTCTGAAGAGGGGACTGACGTCTCTGGAGCTCATTCGCAGAACTGGTGAATTCCAGGGTTGGTGAGAAGCCCCATCTCAAAACCGAAGGTGGAGGGTGATATGGGGAGGTAGTTGGCATTGACTTCTAGCCTCTACCTGCATGTGAACACTTGTGCATACACATGTTTGTAATGGTCTGCTCTGTCCCTTTAAGAGACAAGCCACGCCCACTCCCCCCCTTTGAGTCCACTGAAGCAAGCTTCCAGCCTGAGTCCTTTCCTTTTCCAGCTCCCTTCTCCCCACTTCTCCACTTCCCCCTTCTGTTTCTCTCTCTCTCTCTCTCTCATGCTCTCTCTCTCCTCTTTACCCCTTCTCTCCTTTCCCCTGCATAACCCACTAAATAAATATCCAACCTCACTCTGCATAGTGTGCCTATCCATGTCTCTGTCTCTTGCCCACTGTGTGGCTCCCTGCCCAGGACCAGCTGCCTTACGAGACCTGCAGTGTGGTCCCATGGCGTGCCCATCTGTCTGTCTCTCCTCATGGGACTGGCTGCCCCATCAAGGTCTCTCAGCCACCATGAGGCTCCTTGCCTGGGACTCGTGGCCTGCCGCAGCCACTTGGGGAATTGTGCAGTCTCTGCCTGGGACTGGCATGGTCTCAGGACTTGCTGCCTGGCTGCCTGCAGCCACTTCGGGGACCTGCAGTCTGGTTTCATGGACCTGCTGTCCACTGCCGCCACTCGGGGACCTGCAGCATTTTACTTAATCCATTACAATGTTCATACAGTATTTGCTGCCCCCTGCCCCATACAGATGGGAAAAACAAAACCAACTGATGCTGGGTTTCGATTCCCATCTCCTACTTCACTGTTTCCCAGCACTCTCGGCCTGAGTGCATTTGTCTGTCCCTTTAGGTCCAGGGCTCTGTAGCGGTGCAAACACATCCATCTGTGGGCCTTGTGTTGGAGCTGCTCCAACTTTCCCTAGTTTCCAGCCTGTCTCTAGGACCTCTTCCTCGTCCTCTTCTCACCAGACCTCAGCCTTTTGGGGTCTGTTCTCCCCTCTCTGCCCTTATCCACAACCTGAGCATAGGTACGAAGGAAGGCTGCCGCCTCTTTGTTGTCTTGCGGGGGGCGGGGGGGG
>NW_026068004.1:551608-556266 GCF_014885135.2 Alexandromys fortis
GTCACTGGCTGTGTCTTGTTTTTTTTTTATTTTTTATATTTATTTATTTATTATGTATACAATATTCTGTCTGTGTGTATGCGTGCAGGCCAGAAGAGGGCACCAGACCTCATTACAGATGGTTGTGAGCCACCATGTGGTTGCCGGGAATTGAACTCAGGACCTTTGGAAGAGCAGCCAATGCTCTTAACCACTGAGCCATCTCTCCAGCCCCCTGGCTGTGTCTTGTTGTCATCCTGACGAAAACCCTGGGTGGTCAGGGTGCAAAGGGGAGAGAACCTAGGTACGGTAAATTTAGCATTCTGAATCTGACAAGAGTGTAAATTATAAAACATGCCAAAGAAATTCACAGATGGCCCAGTGGTTGTGGTGCACGCCCTTAATCCCAGTACTCACTGGCAGAAACAGGTGGATCTCTGTGAGTTTGAGGCCAGCCTGGTTTACAGAGCGACCCTGTCTTGAAAGACCAAAACCAAAACAAACAAACAAAAAGAACAGAAAAAAAAAGAAATTCACAGGTGAATTCTTTTGGTACCAGAAGGGAGTCTTGGAGAAAGGCTGGTTTCTCCTCAGCTCTCAGGAAGTCCAGCTTGGTTTTGCTACCATCTCTCTGGTTGAAGAGCAAAGTGGAAGAGGTCTCCAAGATGAAAGGCTCCCAGAGTGCATAGCCCTCATGGCTGACATCTCCAGGCACCCCAGGGTCGCCATAACATTTGCAGTAGTGGGTGCAAGGCTGGGCCACAGTGATGCGAGTTCTGTGTTTTTTAGATTTGGAAACCAAGGCTCAGTTTCTCAGGACCACTCTGCGAGTGACTGGCAAAGCTACAGCCAGAACCAAGTGTTGGCTCCATTCTACACCAAGGCCACCTGCCCGGGATCTGTTAATGGCTTTGGATATTTTTTTGATGCATTACTGCTGGCCTGACCCCATTTTCAGCAGCGATCTTTCTCTGGGAAGACTGCCCCCAAGAGCACAGGCCCAGGGGTCACTCAGATTAAGATTCTGCTGAAAGTGATCAAGTGCTTAGTGAACGCCAGCAAAGACAGGCAGGCCATGTTGCCGACAGTTCATGTGGTGACCCAGTGAAGTGAGTGTGGCCATCCCCCCTTTAGAGAGGTGGGGACCTTCCTTCCCCAAAGACCCCAGGATCCAGGACCAATTTGTGTTTCCCCTCACACTCACAAGAGTGTTGGGAAATTCCAGAAAGAAAGCCAGGTGTGATTCTAAGAAATATTGATCTACATATTAAAGAGCAAAGAGACTTGGGCTAATGTAGTAACACCTGAAGCCATGCCATAGCCCACAAGCCCCAGAACACTCGCCCCTGCCCGTCTTTCTGAAGATATCTCACCTCGACCTCATTCCTTATTCCAGACACTCTGGGACCACCATGTTTCTTTCTTCAAGCAATTGGTACCTGTTGTCCCCTCTCCCTGGCTTATTTAGTGAGATCATGGGTCAGCGAGAGATCCCATTTCAAAAATTAAGGTAGAAAGTGATGGAGATAGATGAATAGATAGATAGATAGATAGATAGATAGATAGATAGATAGATAGATAGCAATTGAGTAAATACATGAACGGATGTGGCTTTCTCTTCAATTTGTTGTCAACTCACAAGTCACCTTCTGAAAGGGCCTTTGGCCATCCTGATGGCATGGGTGAGCCCAGCCCCAACCAGCACCCAGACGACTAGCCAAGCAACAGTTATCTCACTGATTCTCACTGTTCACTGTGTGCCTCTCTTACTAGACTGTGGGTCCTTTGTCCGCTTTGATGACTGCTTTATTCACATGCTCAGGACAGCACAGAACACACGGTAGGAGCTGGGCAGGCTTGCGGGATACGTCTCTGTCTTTTAAATGTGAAAATGTGAGACACCAGAGTTTGGGATGCTGCCGTCCTGGTCTCTGTGCTGGCCGCAGGTGTCCTCAGAAGTCCTGGAATTTTTGTCTTTCTTAACAAATCTTACTGGTATCTGTCCTGCCACCCAAGCAGGTGTCACTTGAAACAAGCAATTTAGTCCAAGCGGTGATGCAAAGGCACAGGCCTGCCGGGATTACCCACCGTGCCTTCTTTCTTCCAGTGACCCAGAAGAAAGCCTGTAAATAGGTGTGGGGCCCTCAGAACGGTCCACGGGCTTTCTGCAATACTGTAAAAGGAAAACTTTCAAATACCACAATTTGCAAATGAAGACCTTTAAAATAATGGGATGGCGGCTCGGGGATGGGATGATTAGGATAATGCGATGTTTAAGTGGGCGCTTTTCCTCTCAAGGACCTACCTGAATTCTGCTGAGCTCATCCCACCCGAGACCTCAGAGAGATCAGTTATGACTTTTATTAAAGTCAAACCAATACCTGTATTCTCAGCCGCCTGGAGGAAATTTCTTTCTGTAACTCTGATTGAAGTTTAATGGGAACTACACAAAGAAAATTTACTTAACCTCCTCACCCATCTCTTCCACGGTGGAAGTCTGTTCGTCACGTGCTCGGCTCCCAGGAGACTCTATCAAAGATAGCACTTCTCAATTTCATAATATTTCTCAGAGTAAAGGAGGGAAGACAGCTGCAGAGCCCAAGCACTCCAGACTCCGGCACCGTGGCATCTGACTTCACTTACGGGAACAATGCTGGGGCTTTTCTCAAGGGTGTGTGTATTAATACCTTACAGATTACAAAATAAAAAGTGCATGAACTGCTGAGAAACGGTCTCAGATGGGTGGGAGTGTCCACAGACACAAAGCTTGGCCAAACTGCTCCTCGTTCTATTGTTAGTCAACACCAGCTCCCCGCACACCTTGGAAGCCAAGTGCCTGCTCCTCCGTGGTAAAGAAAACCTAAAAGTGGTCCCTCTCCTCCAGGAGGCCCAGGCAGCACGTCACCAGTGCCCACCATGTGACCAGTGTCCACCACGTGCAGTGCTTTATAGATGGGAAGTACTTTGGAAATTCCCACATTTTTATTGGGAACTTTGCAAATACTCAAAAAAATATATAAGGACTGGGGAGATGACTCAGTCAATAAAGGATTTGAGTTTGATCTCCAGAAATCATGTGTAAAGAAATGGGGGCTCAGTGCTTGTAATCACAGCACTGGGAAGGCAGAGACAGGCCTTGGGGCTCACTGGGACAGTGTATGTCGGTTATCCATAAATACCGATATTAATAATAATGTAATATAATAATAATAACAAAATCATTTGTTTTCCTCTTTCTCATCAAAATCTGAGTTTAAACTGAGAGTTGGTCTAGAGCAGTGGTTCTCAACCTTCCCAATGCTGTGACCCTTTAATACAGTTCCTCATGTTGTGGTGAACCCAATCATAAACTTGGTTTTGTTGCTATTACATAACTGCAGTTTTGCTACTGCTATATATTGCAGTGTAAATATCTGATATGCAGGATATCTAATATGTGACTGGGTGGGAAAGGTTGTTAGACATTCGAGGGGTCGTAACTCAAAGGTTGGGAACCATTGATCTAGATGGTAGAAAACAAATAAATCTTAGAAAAAAATGGTGAGTCTCTATGACATCGGATTTGGTAACAACTATATTGTCTAAAATGCATACTTAAGTAGAAAAATGATCAACAAAACAAACAGCACAAAAGAAGCAAGTTGGAAGACCAGAGGCAGTGGTGACAGAATGACCTTGTGGAAGGGCTTTGGGTGCTGGCAATGCCTTAACTTAGGTAACTAATATTTCACAGAAATTGTACATCTGGGTTTTGTTACACTATGTGTGTGTATGTGTGTATTTGTGGGGGTGTGCTTATATGTGTTGGGCATCCCACAGAGCTGCCACCTTCACGCAACTGGACAGTCACGGCACACAGCCTTGTTCTTGCTCTCAATGGCTACTGTTGATCACTTTGGCAGTCACAGAGCAGCATCCCTGGAGGGAGGCCCTGATCGCAACTGAGGTTGTTGCTTATTGCCGTCCGCTAGAAAACAAAGGTGACTGAAGGCCAAAAGAACGAGAAAAGAAGTAAAAAGAGTGAAAATCAGTAAAAAAGAGAGAGAGAAAACAAAAAACATAGGAAATGAAAAGAAAAATCAATGAAATGAAGTAATTCTTTGAGACTGATAAATTTGGGAGACAGAGAGGGAGAAAGGGAGGGATGGAGGGAGGGAGGGAGAGATTGAGGATTGCCATAATGAGAAGCCTCTACCCAACTGAGTGTCTGCCATTTTGAAGAGGAACTACAAAGGTGGGAACAACCGGAACTCTCACACGTGGGACTGCAGAGTCAGCAATTTCCTGAAAGGAAGCTCACCCACCATTCACCCTGGCCACTGTGCTCAGGAGAACTGAAAATATGTGTCCCCAAAGACTTGTGCATACACACACACACTGTAAAAGGGTGAATAAGCCGTTCTGTTCATAAAATAGAATTCTACCCAGCAGAAAAGGATGCGAGTGTTTGTGTTCAGGCATCTGCACTGGGCTACCCTTAGGGTCCTGACAGCATATACATCCTTAGCTGCAGCCACTAAGAGAATGCACATTCGCTATGCTCTCTTTTAAAAGGTGGGCTTTGCCCACCTCCCATCTCCTTCCCTCCTTCCCTCCTTCCCTCCTTCCCTCCTTCCCTCCTTCCCTCCTTCCCTCCTTCCCTCCCTCCCTCCCTCCCTCCCTCCCTCCCTCCCTCCCTC
>NW_026068004.1:557491-752930 GCF_014885135.2 Alexandromys fortis
CCCTCTTCTGGTCTGCAGGCATGCACACAGACAGAATACTGTATACATAATAAATAAATAAATAATTAATTAATTAATTAAAAAAAAGTGATAAGCTGGTGAGATGGCTCAGTGGGTGAAAACGTCTGCTATACAAGCCTGACAATTTGAGTTTGATCCCTGGAATCCATGTCAAAACAAACAAACAAACAAACAGTGCCAGATGAAATGGCAGGCATTGTATTCTCAACACTCCTGTGGAGAGATGAAGGAAGGAACCAGCTAGCCTGGAACAAACCATGCGGTGAATCAACAAGAGGGACTCTGCCTCAAAACCAAAGAGAAGCAGAGGATCTGTTGTGCCCAGAGCCGCGAAGTCCCTCAAAAACCAAGGAGACCGAGTCCCGTATGTAAAAGCAAAGAGCCTTTATTTTATACAAGTTTGCAAACTCCGTCTCTCCTCATGTCCAACGTGTTAGAATAAATGGAGAGCCCCGAGTTCAGTTAGAGTTGGTTTTTTTTTTTTTTTTTTTTTTTTTTTTTTTAGTTTTTCGAGAGTTGGGTTTTTATAGTAGCAAAGGTGAGGGGTTTCTAAGGTTTAGGACCCCTGATTGGCTGACATTTGTCTAGGGGTGTCCTGGTGAGTGTGTGCTGGCAGGTGATCCTACCTACAGTGGTTTGGGAGTTAGGCATTTCCTTTGGATGGTCTGGTGGTGCTTGGGTAATCTTAGTTTATGGTCCTTCCTGCAACCAGGTATTGCTTCAGGGTAAACTACTGAGACTCAGGCCTCCATTAAGCTTATTATGGCTGAGTCCTACACTGGCAGGTGATAATGGTTGGAAGTTAAGAACTTCCTTTGGATGGTCTGTTCCTATTAAGCTTATTATGGCTGTGTCCTACAGATTCACTCAAGAAAGTTGTTCCCTGACTCCCACAAGCCTGTGTTCTGGCATGTGCATGCACACATAAACACACACAAATAAAGTCAACTTTCAACTGACGAATGTTCTAAATATTGAAATTAGACCGAGAGAACCGCTATGAGCCAAATGTTTGCACCACTGCAAATATTACGTTAATCCAATCTCCAGGAGGGGGACTTGGGGGCTGGGGTAGTTAGGGCTCAGGGCAGAGACCTCAGAATAGTATTAGTCCATTTACAAAAAAGGTCTAAGGAGGGTAGCTAGCCTCTTCTATGGTCAAGAGGCACTGTCTTCTCATCTTTGAGGACGCAAAACCCTCTTGGCATTTGAAGTTCCTATAAGCATTGCAGTTTAAGGCATTTGCTACCTAGCCTCCTGAATGTATCAAGTCAGAGAACCGTAGATAACTGTGCAAATATAGTAAACCTATGGGAATAGGTGTATTTAATGTGTGAAGAGATGGGGAGTTTGAGAAAAGAATTATTAATAACTAAAAAAAAAGAATCAGAGGAAAATTCTGGAACTGAAGAAAAAATCTGAAAGGTAAAAGGAAAAAATTATTGGAAAATGTCACGGAAGATGGAAAAAGGAGATGAGATCAGTGAGCTGGAAGACAGAACCAAAGAAATGAAGCTGGGGCCGGGGGATTGGAGGGGAGGGCTGGAAACAGCTCAGGGGCCAGAGTGAGCGTGATGGCCTCAGGCGAGTACCAAAGAGCCCTGTAGTCCTCATAGAGAAAGCAAGAGAACCGTCAGGAACACATGTTCAAATACTTGGTTAAACATTATTGTGTATGTGTGTATTTGTGGGAATGTGTGCACTTGTGTGTGCGTAAGAGTACGTGTGGAAGTCAGAGGTCGATGTTGATGTCTTTCTCAGTCACTCCCCACCTTATTTTTTTTTTTAAATATTTTATTTATTTATTTTTATTTATTTTTATGTGCATTGGTGTTTTGCCTCATTTCATATATGTCTAGGTGAGGGTATCAGGTTCCCTGGAACTAGAGTTGACTGTGGTTACAGACAGCTGTGAACTGCCATGTGGGTGTTGGGAATTGAACCCAAGTCTGCTGGAATAGCAGTTGGTGCTCTTAACTGCTGAGTCATCTCTCCAGCCCCGCCCCCTCCCCAGACTGGCTTGTCAGTGAGCTCCAGGAATCTGCCTGTCTCTGCTTCTATTGCCTTCCTGCAGTAGGACTGCAGATGTGTTGCTCTATGGGGGATTCTGAACTGAGGCCCTAACACTGGCATGGCAACACTTGGAGGTCCTAACACTTTGCCGACTGAGCCATCTTCCAATGCTAAAATCTGATTAAACAAGCGAACAAGAAAAGCAAGACAAATAAGCAACAGCCATGAAAATACAAACCAAGCCAGATCCACAAAGTTGAACACATAGCCAACAAGATAAATCTAAAGAATCGCATATAAATGTTTATCAGAGTTAAACTCCTGAACAACGGGAGTGGACAGAACGTGTGAAGATCAGCAAGGGATATTTTCATCAGAAGCAATTGTGTCCAGATGACATCATCTTAAGATGCTAAAAGAAGGGACTGGAAAGATGGTTCATACGTTAAAGAACATTTGTTGAATTGAAACCCAGGTTCGGTTCCCAACACCCACATCAGGAGACTCACAATTGCCTGTAACTCCAGTTTCTGGGGCATCTGATGCTGCCTTCTGGTCTCCATTGGCACTGCACGAATGTGGTACACATACATGCATTCATTCAGGCACACACACACACACACACACACACATAAAGAAATGCAGAAAAGAAAACTCCACCCACCTAAAAAATCTATACAAAATAGAAACACTGTATAAAAATTATGAGGCAGCAAGATATTTTCAGATAAAGAAAGGCAAGACAACATGTCTGAAAGTGAGACACATTGGACCCCACAGTAGCATGCAGAGTAAAACCTGAGCATGCCCAGAAGACATGCACAGGCCCTGCTCAAGAATGACACCCACGCTCACAAAACGTCCTATATTTTTAGGCCAGAAGAACAGGAGGTTGATACGTTCAAAGTCCTGGATGAAATAGTGACCACCAGTAGTGAATGTTACACCCAGTAAAGCCATCCATCAGAAAGGAAGGGGAGTGGGGCATTTACCAGGTAAGCATAAGCTAGGAGAGCTGTCACTGCCAAGCCTGCCTCGTAAGAAATGCCAAAGGGAGCAGCTCTGCAAGCTGAACTAAGAGGAGCCAATTCCTAGCGTGAAAACATACAAAAGTATAAAACTCACTGGCAAGTTTCAAGTATGCACTCCAGCCCAGAATACACTAGTGCTTATACCACTTGCACCCTTAGGATGATGAGTAGAGATAAAACCGTGAAGACAGCAATATCTGTGATAAGTTGTTAAGGGCTACACGATATGAAAAGGTATAAACAGTGACTTTAAAAAAGACCGTGTTGAAGACTGAAATCATAGATCCTTGTGCGGTCACAGTAGTACAAGTCACTCTCAAGTGACAAGATGTTTATGTCGGCCCTGTAGTCACCTCCCAACAGAGACCTATAGACGGTACACAAGAGGCCAAAAATAAGAAGTCAGAGCACAGCAGCTCAGAAGACAGAAAAAGAACACATGCCTATGAAACAATCAGAAAACAACAGCAAAATAACAATGAGTCCTTTCTAACCAATATTACTTTAAACATAAGTGGATTAAATCCTCTAATCAATATGTGCATAGAAACTGAATAGCTTTTTGAAAAGCAAAGACTCACTATATGTTACTGTGACGGATTTCCATTGCTATGTCAAATAGCTAATTGAGAAGAAAGGTCTATGTTGCTTGTGATTTTTTTTGGGGGGGGGGTTTAGTCCAAAATCATTTGGACCATTGGCTTTGCATCTGTGATGAAGCATAACCCCATGGTGGAAGAACTAGTTGAAACCTGTTTAACCTTATGGTGTTTGAGAAGCCAAGAGCAAGAAAAGACCAGGGCCCTGCTATCTCCTTCAAGAACTGTGGTAGACTGAATGTAATTGGCTCTTTGAGAGTAGTACTATTAGGAGGTGTGGCTTTGTTGAAGTAGGCGTGGCTTTGTTGGAGGAAGTGTGTCACTGTGGAGGCGGGCTTCAAGGTCTCATATGTGCTCAAGCTCAGTGTATCAGACCATTTCCTGTTGCCTGTGGGTCAAGATGTAGGAATCTCAGCTCCTTCTCAAGCGCCATGTCTGCCTGCACACCACCATGTCCCCCCATGACGATAATGGACTAAACCTCTGAAAATGTAGGCCACCCCAATTAATGCTTTTACTTTATTAAAGTTGCTGTGATCATGGTGTCTCTTTACAGCAATAGAACCCCTAACTAAGACAAGGATATTCTCAACGACTTAACTTTCTTCTGGCTTTGCCTCCTGTGAGTTCTACCATCTCCCAATAGTGCTAAGCTAAGGACCAAGCTTTTAACATGTGGACCTTTGGGAGACATTCCATATCCAAACTGTTACCTGCCAGAGCCTCAATTTGCTTTTAAGGACCTACATAGATTGAAAGCGAAGGAACGGAAACCAAAGAAAGCGGCTATAACTATTTCTTTATCAATTCAATTTCTTCTTAGACAGTCTCATCCATGTCCTCAATGCATGCTTTCCGCTCTCATTCCCACCTCCCTGCCTCCCCTGCCCACCTACCTCCTCCTCACAAGTCTCTCTCACACATTTTGTTTTATGACTCACTGAGATTAGCCAGGGCCGTGTGTGTGACCATGGGCTGAGAGCTACCCATTGGAGCATGGCAGGGCCCACACGGAACAGGGAGCACACAGCTCAAGGCGGTGGGGGTGTGAGACTGTCAATGTTTTGCCATTTTGGAAAAAGAGTTTGAGGATTTCGTGTGAAGTTAAACACATACATTCTCTATGATCTGGCAATTCTACTGTGCATTTAACCATATGTTCACAATTGTGTCTTCATTTAAACACATGCTTCGTTTGTAGGAGAATATTCAAAGTGGTTTTATTCATAATAGCCCCAAACTGGAAGCAATCCAGTGGTCCATGGATAGGGGAGTGGGTAAACAGATTGTAATATGTTAATAAAACTGACTACCCGGCAGTGGCTAGAAGAGACTACTGTCGTGTCTGACAATGTGGATAAATCTGGAAATGTCATGGAGTGTGAAAGGAGCTTGTCAAAAACAGCATGTGCTCCATTGCCATGTTCAGGAGATAGCCTAGAATAGGCTAAGCCACGGTGACTGAAACCAGGACGGTGGTCCCTTCCAGGAACAGAGAGAGAAAAACCAACGGCCTGTGTGCAAGAGCAGCTATGATACATTGTCTCAAGCATAGTGAAGACACAGCCAAGGCCTGAAGTCTCAGGATGGCTGGGAACCAGCTGAGCTAGGGTATCAGGTGGCTGCAATGTAGAAGCCTGGAAGTAAGAGAGGCCAATGATGAAGCCTGGAAGTAAGAGAGGCCAATGATGAAGACTCAATGTGAAGCTGATGTTCACAGGCGGAAGTTTCCTAGTGAACTATAGAAGTTAGTCTATAGTCCACAGGGGACAACAAAAGCGAAAGCTTAAAAGGGCTCATAGCCTGGAAGCTAGCTTTGCTCTTCTTTCTTTTTGATTTTAGATTTACTTAATTTTTAAACATTTTATGTAAGTGCACGTGGATGTGTATGTGTGTGTGTGTGTGTGTGTGTGAGAGAGAGAGAGAGAGAGAGAGAGAGAGAGAGAGAGAGAGAGAGCACATACCCATGGAGTCTAGAAGAAAGTGTTGGATCCTCCAGAAGTTACAGGCAGTTGTGAGCTGCCCAATGTGGGTGCTGGGAACCAAACTTGAGTCTTCTGTGAGAGCGCAAGTGCTCACAGCTGCTGAGCCAGCTCTCCAGCCCCTTATTCGGCTTTTTTGTTGTTTCATCTGAGCCCTCAGCCTATAGCCTGCCATTCATGTGCAGGGCAGATGACTCCCTGCCCAGTTCCCCGACTCACATGCTAACCTCTGCAAACACCCTCACAGGCACACCTAGAAGTATGCTTTACCAATTACATAGGCGTCTCTCAATCCAGCCCCACTAATAACCAAAGCTAACCACCACACACAGGGCAAAGGAACCCCTGGCAGTGGCAGGAACACTCTGTACTCTGCTGGGGTGGAGGTCATGCATGTACACATCCACAAGCTGCTGTCACCAGGAATTTTAGCACAACAGACATTTGTTCTTCCATTCCTGGAGACTAGAAGTCCAAAACATTAACAGGTATGATTGATGGTCAGCCTTCATTGCTAACTTGGTGGGATCCGGAATCACCATGGAAACACACCTCTGGGTGTGTCTGTGAAGATACTTTCAGAAAGGTTTGATGATGAGAGAAAAATCCACTTAAATGTAGGCAGCACCATCCCTGGCAAAAATAAATAAAAAAATAATGTGGGCTGAGGACAAGCGCTTTCCCCTCTCTGCCCCTTGTCTATGGATGTAACACTACTCACTGAGGTGGCTCTGGCCCCTGCCTTGTGAACCAGGATGCACAGCCCTCTCAAACTGTGAACCAAAACGAACCACTCCTTAAGCTGCTGCTTGTCAGGGATTTGACTACAGGAATGATTCTTCCTGGGCCACTTACTCAGGGAGAACGTGCCTTGGGCTTAGGCTTCAGTTCTTGGTGGCCCTGGGCTTGCAGACACCTCACTCTGGTCTCTGCCCCCAGGGACACCACATTGGCTGAGGATCTCCAATATTAATCTGAACTTGAACAGCTCTGCCAAGACCCCGTTTCAAGGTCAATTTCCATCCACGGGGAAGTAGGACTTAGCTTTGGGGAGGGGGACAACTAAACCATAACACACAGGCATTTATCTATCAAAACCAAACCTACGGGCGAAGAACCTGTGACCTGGGCTTGGTGATGAGTTTTTAGATATAGTACCCAAAAAACATGATCCGTGAAATAAAAACTGATAAGTTGGATTTTATTAAAATTAATAGCTTCTTCTCTGCAAAAGGCACTGCTGTGGGGAAAATATATATATATATTTTAAAAAATACGTATCTAATAAAAGGCTAGTATCTAAAATAACAATTGGTCTTTAATTCTTTTTACATTTACATTTTTCATAAATATATTATTTGTATTTCAGAGGACTACTTGCTGGAGTTGACTCTCTCCTTCCACCATGTGGGTCCCGGGGATCAAAATCTGGTAATGGGGCTTGGCAGTGGGCTCCTTCATCTGCTGAGCCACCGTGCTGGTCCAACAAAGAGCTCTTGCTGCAAACAACATGATCTAACAGAGACATTTCCTCCATGAAGGAAGCATCTGAAAGCCTGTTTATTGGCCATCTTCTGTCACTAAAGAGCTGCAAGTGGGAACAATGCCCTAACGCTAGGAATGTACTCACCTACGATAATGGATAAATTAAACAATAAAGACAGGACCAGTTCCCTGCACTGGTGAGGACCCGGGCAACAGGACCTTGCAGATGGGTGGTAGATGCTTTTTGCAGGATTCACAGAGCTGACTGTAGCCTTGCCAAGGATTCCTAATCACCCCCCTGGCTGTGTTCCCCACAATGAAATCTTCCCACAGACACCTTCATTCACAATAAAGGGCAGCTTTATTTAAACCGCCCAGACTGAGAAAGTCGAGCATCCTTCAGAAGGTGAAGTCATGTACACATTGGTGGTTCGGAGCTATAATGAAATATTATTTAGCAATGAAAAGAGTTGAGCTGCCAAGGCATGGAAATATTTTTTAAACATTGTTTTAAAAATCTTTCATCCAAAATAGTTTTTACATTTGTGTATCTATCTGTATGACTGCATGTAGGTAGCATCTATGTGAGTGTTTGTGGGCAGGCACCTGAGTTAAGGGACACTCTGTAGGAGTTCCTTCTCTCCTTCTACCGTACGGGTTCCTGGGACTTAACTCATGTCATCAAACTTGGTGATAAACACCTCTACCTGTGGAGCCATCTTATCAGCTCTGCTTTAAATTTTGTATTTATTTATTTATTTATTTATTTATTTATTTATTTATTTATTATTTAGTGTATTAGTGTGATTGAGCACACCACATTTTGTGTGTGGTCAGAGGACAGTTTGTAATAGCCGATTCCCTCCTATCCCGTGGATCTCAGGAATGGAGCTCAGGTTGTCAAGCTTGGTGATGGCTGGTGCCCTCACTCTTGGAGCCCCTCATCCTCTGCCTCCTGCTCCTTCTGGCCCAGCCTGTTTTTGAAACAATCTCTGTCTGTAGCACAGTCTGGCCCCAAACTTACTCTCCTGCCTGAGCCTTCTGAATGCCGGGATTTTGGGCATGTGCCACCATGCCCGGTTGAATGAATTTAGCTGTGTATTATTAATGACAGGAGCTGTGAAAAGGTAGCTACCGCATGATTCTGATTCCACAAACAGTCTGGAAAGAACATAGCTATAGCAAGGGTGGAGGAACAAGTGGCTACAGGCATCTGAGGGAAGGGTAGAACGGGTGAAACTGAGGGCCTGCAGGAGAGCAGAACGTCCTGAGTGATCACAGAACTTGCAGCACACAGTGTGGCTTAATGTACCTAAATTAAAAAAAAAATGAAGGTGCACGCCTTTAATCCAGCACTTGGGAGGCAGAGGCAGGCAGATCTCTATGAGTTCGAGGTCAGCCTGGCCTACAGAGTGAGTTTCAGGACAGGCTCCAAAGCTACAAGAGAAACACTGTCTTAAAAAAACCAGAAGGAGGAAAAAAAAATCTGGGGAGATGAAGATGAGATGTCACAGAGCAATCTAAATATATTACAAGTGCATGAAAGAACCCCATGGAAACGTGGGGGGGGCCTGTTCTCAATAATTTTAGAAATGAGGCAAGTTTGTTGAAGGAAGGTTAAAAAGCTGTGAAGAAGCGTGGTACTGCAGCTGGTAAAGTCGTTGCCCACGGGGTCTGGGCCAGTGAGCGCACGGGCTAAGGGTGTGTGCTGGAGTGGGGCCGCTGGGGAAATGCGTGGTGGCAGTGGTAGCAAGGGGAACAGTGGAGCAAGAGGTCACAAGTGGACAGCGAGAGGGCCTGACGGTCCTTGTGGACACAGGTCAGAGCTGAAGACTGTGCGAACCCACGTTAGCTCACGATCAGACTGCCTATGTATAAAAGCACAGAGAGGATAGAGCCATAGGTTAGTATAGACACGTACATTTTTGTCTCTGTCAGCTGGGAGGGCCTAGAAGCTGGGACACATGCACAGCAATGACCACACTTGGTTCCAGGTTCTAAGACCACTCTCCATTAAAAAAAAAAAAAAAAAAAATCGGGGCTCTTAGGAGAAATGGCTAACTCTAAGACCAGTACAGAAAATACATACTACGGGTCTGGGAAGTGGCCATGTGGATTGCTGTGCTTGCTGTGCCTGCATGAAGACCACACGATCCACACAGAAAGCAGGGGAGAGCCTGTAATTCCTGCAGGGCTGGGGAGGGCAGAGTGATGGGAGGGTCCCTGGGGACTTGCTGGTCAACACAGCTGGAAAGGACAGCAAGCTCCAGATTCAGCAGGAGACCCCGCCTCAAGGAAATAAGGGAGAGAGGTAGAGCAGAACGCCAAACATTCTCTGGCCCCTGCACCCACATATGGGCCCCTGCTCCCCACCGCACGCAGGCACTCATGTGCTTGCCAAGAAAATATATATACTACGACCCTGGAGGAATAAAGAATATAATAATATTAACTTTATTAATATTACTGATAACAAAATGATAAGTCATAAGAAATAAGTAATGAGTAATAAGAAAATAATGTTAAAACAATGCCCCCCCCCCCATATCCAAAAACACCAGAGTGGCGGTAGGATGTCGTAGTGTATAGGAGCCTCTCCGGAGTGCCGACTCTGGAACAACCAGAATGAAAATGAAGAGTTTTTGACTCTAAAATAAATATCCAGGGCTCTAGTGATAAGAAGAAGAGAGTGAATAAATTAATATAGGGGATCAAAGAGAAATATCCACCCAGAAGACGTCTAGAAATCTGTGCCGATGATCTTTCGCCGTGGAGCTGGAGCATAAGTCCCTGCTTCCCACAGGTAGGTCGCGCTGAAAGCGTTGAGGCTTTCATACCAAGTGATAAAGTGTGGGAGACCCGCGTGGGCTCCTGTCAGCTGTGGGACCCAGGCAGGCGGGTTCCTTTCTCAACCTCAAGGTTCTCATCTGCAGGTTGGCGGTAATGGATCTCAAGCGCCTATGGCGGTGGCAGTGAGGATTAACCGCCTAAGAGGCCCTGCAAACAGGTCTCGGGGCGCCATGCTCAATGAATTCTAGCATTGTTCTTTTTAAAAGCTGCAGTGTTAATCTGCTCGCGCTTCCATAATGAAATGCACACTGCGTGCTGGGCGGCTTAAGGAGGAAGAATTAATTTTCTCACAGTTCTGAACACTTAAAAGTCAAGGTCCAGCACGGTGGGGTTTGGAAGGCGGCTGGATCTCTGGTTTGCAAATGAATGCTTTATCCTCGCGTGGCCTTCTCTTGCTTGCTTGCAGAGAGAGAGAGAGAGAGAGAGAGAGAGAGAGAGAGAGAGAGAGAGAGAGAGAGGAGAAATCACCTTCTCATAAGGCCACCAATCCCTTAGACTTGGGGCCTCATCCTCTGACCTCATGTAGCCTTAATTATGTCCTAAAGCTCTATTTCCAAATATAGTCGCATCAGAGATTATGGCTTCAACGCATGAATTGGGGTGGGGTGGAGCATGAGCACCGTCCAGTCCATTCTATCTTTACCAGTTGCTAACTACGTTGAGAAAAATCTCTCCAGTCCCATGGGGCTTTTTTTTCTTTTCATTTTAAAAAATTGAGGTATTATTTTTATCCAATAAGATGCACACATTTTAAAATACTGCTAAGTGAGCTTTTTAAAGAATTAATCCTTTTTATTTTAGAATAGTTTTAGATTTACAGAAAAATGGAAAAGATGGTCTAGAGATTTCCCATAGATCCAGTAGCCAGTTTCCCCCATTAGTCAAACCTTAAGTTAGCAGGATAGCCTTAATGAACGATTACTGGCGTACTATCACAAACTAAGGCCACCTTTTATGTATATTTCCATAGTTTTTACCTAATGTCTCCATTCTGTTTAAATATTCCTTTAGGACACTGTCGTTTGTGGTCATCATGTCTCCTTTAGGTTCATTTTGTCTGGGGGGGACAGTTCCTTAGGTGTCCTTGTTTGGGATCATCTTGATAATTTCGAGTACTGTGTGATAGTGCGAGGGTCTACCTCACAGGGTCTTGAATAACTTGAAACCTCTGGGCATTGGATGTGAGAGGTTTTCTAGACTAGGTTAACTGAAGCAGGAAGACCCACCCTAACTGTGGGCAGCACCATTTCCTAGGCTGAAGTCCTGGGCTGAAGAAAAAAGAGAAATGCCAAGCCACAGCCTTCTCTCTCTCTCTCTGTTTCTTGACTATGGATACAATGTGACTGGCTGCCTCACCCTCCTGCCACAGTGCTTCTCAACACCATAGACTGAATTCCTCACAGTCTCGGCTGAGAAAGGAAGGAAGGAAGGAAGGAAGGAAGGAAGGGAGGGAGGGAGGGAGGGAGGGAGGGAGGGAGGGAGGGAGGGAGGGAGGAGAGAAAAAAACCCTCTCGCTTCCTGTTGGATATTTGGTTATAGCAAGAAGGAGGGGAAATAGTATGTGTCCTCAGGAGTTTTGTAGACCTCCTCTTCTCCAGGGCTTCTGTTGTCTTGCTCATCTCTGGACTGTGCGTATGGGCTTCAGAGCAGAAGACCCCAGCGGTGAGGGGCCACTTAATCCCATCATTTCAACAGCGCACAGACAATGTGACTCACCACTGTTGATTTTGTCACCCGGATGAAGTGGTACTTGTCAGCTGATGTTACTCTCCTGCTTACTCTCCTTTCTACACGGTTCTCTTTGAATGAGGTCACTGAGCACAGTCCATACTGAGGGGTAGGAAGCTATGCCCTGTACCCTTGAGATAGAAAGAGCTACACAAATTATTTAGGGTTCTTCTGTGTGTAAAATGTACCTCTATGCTATTTCCCCCATCTTTATTTAAAGCAGTGTGGGCTAACATCAATTCATTTTATTCTGGGGAATTTTTTTTTTTTTTTTTTGATTTTTGATTTGCGAGACAGGGTTTCTCCGTAGCTTTTGGTTCCTTTCCTGGAACGAGCTCTTGTAGTCCAGGCTGGCCTCGAACTCACAGAGATCCGCCTGCCTCTGCCTCCCGAGTGCTGGGATTAAAGGCGTGCGCCACCACCACCCGGCTTCTGGGGATGTTTTAATCGAATATTTTTTTTCCTAACTTTGGTTTCCATGTCCACTTGACAAGCTCCCATTTTTTTCTCCCTTCTCCGTTCCCTCTTCCTCCCTCTCCCACATGCGTGCTTGTGCCGAGGGAAAGGGAGAGGCATCCAGGACAAGGAACAACCCCCGAGGATGTAACCCTACTATGCTCTTCATCTAGTTAAGCTCTACCTTCCAAAGTTACCAGAACCTTCAAAACAGTGCCATTAGTTAGGGACCAAGAATTCAATGCACAAGGCTGTGGGAGACATTTTAGATTCAAACCGTCACATACAGGATTACAATGCATAGACCCAACTGGCCAGTGAAGACGCCTAGGGGAGAAGCAAAAGAGATTCTGCGCCAAGTCCAAGGCACCTGACGACTCGAGGTTTTGTTTTGCTGCTGTACTTTAGATCTTCAGTGTTCTCTCAAGGCGCATCCCAGAACAGTGTCCTGAGGAGATATTTAATATCGAAAATTAAAGGTCATTTTACCTTCTGAGTCCCTGAGATCCAGCTCTGATCCTCAGGCTTAGCGGCAGATGCCTTTCTCAACTGAACCATCTCTTCTCACTTACCTTATTTTGGTTTTATTTGACAAGTTTGACTTTGACCGTCACAGGACTTGAATCAATTTTTAATACTTTTATTATTTTGTGTGCATCTGTGTTCACGTCACAGCATGCACACAGAGATCAGAGGATGACTGGAAAGAGTTGGTTCTCTTTTTCCCAGGGATCGAACTCAGGTTATCAAACTCAGCAGCAGGTGTCTTACCAGCTGAGCATCTCACTGGCCTGGAAGACAAGGACTTTTATCCCCACACTACACGGTAGGGAAGGATACATGGTGATGTAAGTATATTTTCCTTCCCCAAAATAGATGGATCAGATGGGAGGATGGAGAGTAGGAGGGGATGTGTCTGGAGCTTAAATACTGGTCCCTGAGAAGAGGCTGAGCCCTCCTGTCTGTTTGGGTTAAATCTTTGGTTGGGTGGGTGTGCAGCTACAATCCCAGGAGCCCGAAGGAAAAGTCAGATTCTCTTGGAGCCCGGGAGGGGTGGAGTCTTCTCCTAGTTTCCTTCCTATTGCTGTGATAAAGACCGTGACCAAAAAAGCAGCGCAGGGAGGAAAATGTTTGTTTGGTTTGTACGTCCGGACCACAGTGCAACATTGAGAGAAATCGAGGCAGGAACTCCAGCGAGGGAGGGCTACCAAGGCAGGAACTGAAGCAGAGGCCATGAAGGAAGGCTGCCTATTGGCTTGCTCCTATGGCTCACTCAGTTTGCTTTTTTCAAGACAGGGTTTCTCTGTAGCTTTGGTGCCTGTCCTGGAACTAGCTCTTGTAGACCAGGCTTTCTTATGCAACCTAGGACCACCTGCCCAAAGGTGGTCCTGCGGCAGTGGTCTGGACCCTCCCACATCAATCACAAATCAAGGAAATGCTGCGGTGTTGGTGATGCCCAATGGAAAGCAGAGACAAGTCTGGTGGGCGGAGCTAGTTCCAGGGCAGCCAGGGCTACACAAAGAAACCCTGTCTCAGTGAGGGAGGGGGAAGGGAGGGGGGGGGAAACAAAAGGAAAGAAAAGAAAAAGAAAATGTCTTCACAGACTTGCTTATATGCCAGTCTGATGGAGGCATTTTCTCAAGTGAGGTTCTCTTTTCTCAGATAACCCTAGCTTGTGTCAAGTTGATCAAAACTAACCAGCAAATGTCTCAAAGAAGAGGAGGAGGACAACCTGATTTCCCAGGCGTAAACGGTAGTGAGCTAGGCTTTTCGCGGAGCCCTGGTCTCACCTGGCCTTGGAGATGGCAGTAGCTGACTGAAGTGCCCAGCCGTTGGGCTCCAAGTTTGTGTGATAGCAGCCTGGCCTTCCCAGCACGGTGAGAGGGAGGTGAATGACATCTGTGACCCCCAAGAGGAAGAGGTTGGAAGATCTGAAGGATGAAGGGCAGGCATGAGACAGTGATCAGGCATCCTCCCCACTGCCGTTCTCAGCCATAGACACACACACACACACACACACACACACACACACACACACAGAGCAGGGGAAGAAAGGGGGAAGTCATCCTTCACGACAGAGCTTCCAAGTCGGGCTTCCTTCTCTGTCAGTACTCGCTTGGCCATCTCTCCAACCAAGTCAACAGGAAAGGTGGGGCAAAGGACCGCGTCCTCGCTAAGCCTGGAAGTGCAGGGTTAACCTTGGGTCACCCAGACTGGATGTCCTGTCTCACAGAGGGAAAGGTGGGTCTGAACAGAGTAGCCCACTGTAACAATACTAAGAAGAATAGCGATGCATGCAGGTGGTGCTGACCCTGACATGGTGTGCTCTTGTCTCCATCCTGGTAACACATGCATGGCCTCATGGGGGCACGTTTCAGCACACTTGAGTCCCAGGACTATCACTTGTGGATGTTAACTGTTTGCCGGCATTTTTTGCATATGTCGGTTCATTACACTTCTTCTTCCATGAGAAGAAGTGAGGTTTTGCTCAAGAGATTCCCCGGCCCATACGATTGGTCGGAGACATATCTGGACTTGAATCCAGAACTTCAGTCATCTGAGTTCTTTCCGCTGTGCTGCCTGTGCCCGATAAATACAATAAAAAAAATAGTCCAGTAGGCAGAGTGCTCGCTGAGCATGTGCTAAGCCCTGGGTTCCAGTCCCAGCACCGCACGAATCAGGCCAGGGGACACCTTTGTACTCCCTGTGCTTGGGAGGGAAAGGCAGAAAGATCAGAAGAAGCTCAGGTCACCCTCAGCTACATAGTGAGCTTGAGGTCCTGTCTCAGAAATAAATGATAAATAAATAAACAAGTGTCGAACTTGGCATGCTATTTTAGAGAAAAAAAAGTGCCGTTCAAACAGAGACTGGGATGTTTGAGCATTACAGAAGACGGTGAGAGCAGAATGGAGTGCAGAGGCTTGTCGGGTGAAGCTGGGAACAAAACTGGAGCCTGGGATGTCACCAGCCCCTAGGGAAGAAAGCAGAGGGTACCGTTTGTTTTGAGACAGAGTCTCACTAGCTCTAGCTGCTCTGGAACTTGCTATGTGGACTGGATTGGCCTCAGATTTCCAGACATCTGCCTGCCTCTGCTGTTGAAGAAAGTAGCCTTAAGAGGAGAGAATGAACGTGGTAGCAAGGAGGGCTCCGGTGAGGAGAGCAGCCGGTGCTAAGGATCCATGCCCACTAGAGAAAAGAAAACCTAAGGAGGGGAGGCAAGGACAAGGCGTGATAAGCCTGGAGCTCTTAGGGTCAGAGAGAGAAGGGACACTCGGTAGTCAGTGGGGTGCTAAAGGGGGTACTGGCGAGAGCCCTGTTGGGGGGTAAGGGTGGAGAATACTGTAGGGACCAACAAAAACCACCAGCGGGCAAGGGTTATAGAGTTTATTAAAGCAGGGAAGCCAGCCACTGTCACCTGTGTTCAGGTGACACTCATAGGCAAGCAGAAGGGTGGCCACACGGCAGAAGCAAGGAACGGCTTTGAGTTTGTCTTGGTTGGAAGCTGCTGGTGGCGAAGCTGTAGAAACAGGGCACTCCTTTTGTTTTTGTTTGTTTGTTTGGATTTTGTTTTTGTTTTTTTCGAGACAGGGTTTCTCTGGAACCTGTCCTGGAACTAGCTCTTGTAGACCAGGCTGGCCTCAAACTCACAGAGATCCGCCTGCCTCTGCTTCCTGAGTGCTGGGATTAAAGGTGTGCGCCACCACCGACTGGCATGGGGCACTCTTGTGAAAGAAGGTGGATTGACATAAATTGGAAGCAAGGTTCAAGATTAGTCTTTGAGGTTGATTGAAGAGGTGGGGAATCATTGTTTAGGGGCTGCTGCTCCCTTCTCCTCTTCCTCCTTTTCTTCCTCCTCCTTCCCTCCCCTCCCCCTCCATCTCTCCCTCCCTCTCCCTCTCCCTCTCCCTCTCCTCCTCCTCCTCCTCCTCCTCCTCCTCCTCCTCCTCCTCCTCCTCCTCCTCCTCCTCCTCCTCCTCCTTCTAGACAGGGTTTTCCTCTCTTTAGCCTTGGCTGTCCTAGAACTCGCTCTGTTCACCAGGCTGGCCTTGAACTCAGATCCACCTGCCTCTGCCTCCCGAGCTCTGGGACTAAACGTGTGCACCACCGTGCCTAGCTTGCTTAGTTTCTTGCTTTGGCTGCTAGAGATTGTTTTCTGACCCGTAGAAATGGGGGCTGAGATTGCCACGCAGCTTACAGACAGGGGCTGGTGGCTGCAGACGGCGGCGGGGTGGGCTGTAGTTCTAGCTTTGTATGCGATCTAGCCAGTGCTCATTTGTATATTCAATTTCTCAGTACATCAAAGGGGACACAAGAGACAAGCTTTAGTTGGAATAATTTAAACATTTCAATGAGTAAAAACAGTAGAGGCTTATAACTCATTCAGATAAAAATTGATTTGTGAGTTTATTTTAATACAAAATAAAGAAAGCAAGAGAGGGGAGTTTGCTCCGCATTCTCTTCGGTATGGTGCCAGCTAAAACACGTAGGAGACACAGCGGAGTGAGAGACTGGGGGTGGGGCTGGAGAGAGAG
Organism: Alexandromys fortis; assembly: GCF_014885135.2. Classification (NCBI taxonomy): domain Eukaryota; kingdom Metazoa; phylum Chordata; class Mammalia; order Rodentia; family Cricetidae; genus Alexandromys; species Alexandromys fortis. The sequence continues at coordinate 574,189 of NW_026068004.1, forward strand.
AGCTCATTGGCTGAGGGCACTTGCTGTTCTTACAGAGGACCTGGGTTCAGTTCCTGGCACCCCTATCAGGCAGATCACAAACCATCTCTAACTCCAGCTTCAGGGGCTCTGACATCCCCTTCTCACCTGTACTCTTGGGCACATACCCACATACAAACACAGAGGCGAAATTTTAAATAAATATTAAAGATAGAATATCCTACAGTAATTGACATTATCAGAGGATCTAAAAATGTTGGGGGTTAAAACTTCACTGGGCTCCAGATCAAAGTATCTCCCACAGAGACACTCATGAAAAGCAGGGAAAACTCCACTTACAGTGGGGAAACCTGACGGGGGCTACATTTATTAGGTATCAAGGTGAACGGCCCCAGAGTTGGAGCCAGGTGGTGTCAGGACATCATGGCTGGTGCCCGCAGAAGAACGTGGTGTGAGTTCTGCTGTGTTGATATTAGAAATGGGTTGTCTGAATCTCACCACAAGAAAGCACCGGACACTCTGCAAAAGGCTGCTCTGGACCCTGCAAAAATGCCAGTGTCAGCGGGCAGTGTTGATCTATGCTTTTAGTCCCAGCGCTTGGGAGGCAGAGGCAGAGGCGAATCTCGGTGAGTTCAAGGAGATCAGCTTGGTCTACAAAGAGAGTTCCAGGACAGCCAGGGCTACAGAGAATCACTGTCTGGAAGAAAAAAAAACCTACAAAAGATGAACTAAATAAATAAAATAAAATAAAATAAAATAAAATAAAATAAAAGGTGCCAGTAACATGCAAAACAAAGAATGGCCGGGGATAGGCTCGAGATGAAAGGAAACCCAGTAGCTATGGTAACTACCAGAAATGCATAATCCCAGCTGGAAGTCGCCTGGGAAAGGCTGGAGTTGTGTGAGGTCACTTGAGATGCTTGGGGAAATCAGAATGTAGTCTTTCAGTTAGAATAGTGTGCTGGCTAGTTTTATGTCAGCGTGACACAAACTAGAGTCATCTGAGAGGATGGAATCTCAATTAAGAAGATGCCTCCCTAAATCAGGCTGTAGGCAAACCTGTAGGACGTTTTCTTAATTAGTGATTGATGAAGGAGGGCCCAGCTCATCCCTGAGCTGGTGGTCCTGGGTGGTTGGGTGGCTGGGTGGCTGGGAGGCTTGGTAGCTGGGAGGCTTGGTAGCTGGGAGGCTGGGTGGCTGGGAGGTTGGGTGGTTGGGTGGCTGGGTGGCTGGGTGGCTGGCCTCTGATGTCCTCCCCTCCTTGTTCTCTTGCTCTTTCTTTTCCTCACTTTTTTTTCATGAAACATGACAATCAAATTTATTCCATCTTGCTCTCCTGCTATTTTTTATTGTTTTTATTGAGCTATACATATTTTTCCAATTCCCTCCTTCCTCCCCTTTTCCTTTCCACTCTCCCCTCAACCTCCCATGCCCAGTTTACTCAGGAGATCTTGTCTTTTGCTCCTTCCTATGTGGATCCACGTATGTCTCTCTTAGGGTTCTCTTTGTGGACTAGCTTCTCTGGGGTTGTAGAGAGTGGGCTGGTTATCCTTTGCTTTATGTCTATTATCTGCTTATGAGTGAGTACATACTATATTTGTCTTTTGGGGTCTGGGTTCCCTCACTCAGTATGTTTTTTTCTAGTTCCGTCCATTTGCCTACAAATTTCAAGATATCATTGTTTGTGACCGCTAAGTAGTACTCCATTGTGTAAATATACCACATTTTCCTTGTCTGCCAGCCCCACCTATCCTTGCTCCTGCCTTGCTATTGTCCATTAGATCATCAGGTGTTTTAGGCAGGCAAAGAACCACAGCTTCACAGAGTTAAACAAATGCAGCACAAACAAAAGTCGCACACCTTAAAATAACATTCCCCAACAATGACGTCTGGAACTTACGCTTAAATAATGCAATAAAAATGACAGTAAGCCTGTGTGTCTGGAGAGAAAGAGTCGACACCAACCTGCTAAGGTGCTGGGATGGTTAGCACAACTGTCAACTTGACAGGGTCTAGGATCACCTAGGAGGAAAGTCTCTGGGGTGCTCCTGTAAGAGGTCAGGGTTTCCAGTATGCAAAAATGGGAAGCAGGGACTTCGTATTTCTAACAGGTCAAATAACAACTCAAGAAGTGGCCGCTGGATTTGGCGACATGATGGTCACCAGCGTCCTTAACAAGCGACTCTTGAAAACACGGGATTGAGTTTTAGTTGTCAGAGAAAAGAAAGCTAATACAGGCAGCGGAGAAGGCGACTTTTCAGAAAGTGTATTTAGGGTAGCAGCGAGTGAAACTTAGAGTTGGCTGTGATTCCATTCTTTCCATTCTAATTATTAACTAGTATCTGTGGGTATTTCAGCCCAGCCTGCTTGGATTTATTCCCAGAACCACATACAATTCTTTTCATCGATCCCACACATTTAGTTCACCCCATTGACTCTGTTGTCGAAAGCTTACGAGGGACTCCCCTCCTTGTGGGGAAGCCCCTGGAAGCCTGGCCCCCGACTCTCAGATCACCAGCAGGACTCTATGGCAAGCAGGTAAGCACCCTCCCCTCCAGCACTGACTTTCTTCTCTGATGAAGTATCTGTGGACCCAGGCCCCATCCTCCACAGTGGGTTCCCTCCAGCCCTAAAAATGGCCGGAATCAACTCAACACCTCCTCCAAGTTCCTCTCTGTGTGAGCAAATCAGTTCAAGATTACATTTCATTATTGAGATAGTGACAGGTCCTTGTGACATGGGAAATGCCACTGCACCTATTCTTTTTGTTAGAATCTTAAATTTCGCCCGGCGATGATGGCGCACGCCTTTAACCCCATCACTTGGGAGGCAGAGGCAGGCGGATCTCAGTGAGATTGAGGTCAGCCTGGTTTACAAAGCAAACTCCAGGACAGCCGGGACTATTATACAGAGATACCCTTTCTTGAAAAAAAAAAAAAAAACGGAAAATAAAATAATATAAAATAAAAGAAAGAAACTTAATTTTTTTCAGCATTGCAAAAAAAAAGTTCATATCTTCTCAAATCTGCAGTTCATACTAAGCTTTTTCCTCTAAAGGACGCAGCCATTCTTCTAAACAAATCGTTCCAAATACACCTATTAACTAAAGACTCAACGGTAGCAGGGTGAAGGCTAGTGAGCTGGCTCAGTGGGCAGAGGCACTTTACGTTAAAAGCCTGATGACCTGACCACACATAAGGAACCTACTGCACATAGCTGCCCTCTGACTTCCTCCTGTGCACCATGACACTCACTCCTACCCCCCCTTCCAAATAAATAAATAAATAAATAGTAGTTTGTTTATTATTGATAATAAATAAACAGTTAAAGCAATAGTGGACTCAGTATGGTGCTTTCCTTTGATGTTAATTCCAAAACAGTTTCCCGAGTACCTAGTTCCAGGGGTTGGTGATGGGCGCCTCTGGAAGACTTATTGCAGAGAACCTTGGCCTTCTGCATCCAGTGGCCAAAGCTTAATGGTTTTGCTGAGCATGTTCAGAAAATCCCTAGGCTCTCGAGGTACTCTTCTTCAGCTTCCAATCCCATCGACTTCAAGGCTTGTTCCTCACTAAGGCCAAGGCATTCGTTCCTCATAGCAGATCTGCCAGGAAGCCTTATTGCTCCCATTTTACAGATGGGAAGGCAGAGAGGTTCAACCCAAAGGATTGAAGGGCCAGGATTAAAAATCCTTGTTTTTCTAGCACGTCAATCTGCCTTCAAAGAAAAATTTACTCAGTTACCCAAAGGAACAAAAGATCTAAATTCACTCACATGTGCATGCTTGTGTGTGTGCGTGTGTGTGTGTGTGTGTGCGCGTGTGTAGGCAGCATGCCCATCCTGTGGCATCCCGTGGAGGTCAAAGGGCAGCCTCCAGTGTCAGTCATCACCTTCTACCTTGTTTGAAACTAAGTCTTTCGTTTTTCTGTCTGTATACACCAAGTCAGCTGATCACGAGCTCCCGGGGAATCTCCTGCCTCCACTGCTCATCTTGCTGGAGGAGCACTGGGGTTACAGGTGTGTGCGACCCTATCCAACTTTACATGGTTCTGGGGCTCCAAACTCAGGTCCTCACGCTGACACGGCAGGTGCTTGACCTAATAAACCATCTCCCTAGCTTGCAAAAAAATTCAAGACTCGGATAGGAACTCACCATACTCAAGGGGGAGTCCAGAGAAGCTGTGTGAAAAACGAATTTTGTGAATTGCCTCCTATTTTCAGTGTGCCAGCTTTTAAAATAATTCCTAAAGCAAGTTCTTTTGTATTTGTGATATGAATTTTCATCTATGAATCCCATTTGTCCACTGCAGAAATCACCTGCTCTTGGCTCTCCCCAATAGATGCAGAGATCATAGCTCAGATCTCCGACAGAGAAGAGCATCTTACATAAAGAAGGGGTCACTGACCTATTGGAAGCATCCAATATAACAGATAAATGAAGCCAACTCTCAATCAGCTGAGGTTGAGCATCATTACATGTATGGTATATTTCCTTTGAATTGTCGTAGGTGCTGAGGGGCACAGAAACTGTGGCAGAGACAGAAAGAACAGGAGGAGGAGAGCGTCACAGAAACAGGCCGAAGGAAGAAGTGTTGTCTAGGTTTTCTGGGATTGTGTATATTAGGCTGGTTTTTCTCTGCTTTATGTCTAAAAGTCACTTCTAAGTGAGTACACATGATAATTGTCTTTCTGGGTCTGGGTTATCTCATTCAATATGATGTTTTCTAGATTCGTCCATTTGCCTGCAAATTTCAACATATTTTTTTCCCCATTGTGTGGTATTTCATTGTGTAAATGTACCACACTTTCCTTATACATTCTTCAGTCGAGGGGCATTTAGGCTATTTCCAGGTTGTGATTATGACAAATAATGCTGGTATGAACATCATTGAGTACATGTACTTATGGTACGATTGAGCATCCTTTGGGTATATACCCAAAAGTGGTATTGCTGAGTCTTGAGGTAGGTTGTTTCCTAATTTTCTAAGAAATTGCCATACTGATATCCAAAGTGGCTGTACCAGTTTGCACTCCCACCAGCAATGGAGGAGTGTTCCTCTTACCCCACATCCTCTCCAGCATAAGCTATCATCAATGTTTTTGATCTTGGCCATTATGACAGGTGTAAGATGCAATCTCAGAGTTGTTTTGATTTGCACTTCTCTGATGACTAAGGATGTTGAGCATTTCCTTAAGTGTCTTTCAGACATTTTAGATTCCTCTGTTGAGAGTTCTCTGTTTAGGTCTGTACCCCATTTCTTTTGTTGGATTATTTATTCTTTTGATGACCAATTTCTTGAGTTCTTTGTATATTTTGGAGATCAGACCTCTGTCTGATGTGGGGTTAGTGAAGATCTTTTCCCATTCTGTACAGGATTGTTTTGACTATACGGGGTTTTTTGCTTTTCCATATGAAGTTGAGTACTGTTCTTTCGAGGTCTGTGAAGAATTTTTTCTGGGATTTTGATGGGCATTGCATTGAATTTGTAGATTGCTTTTGGTAAGATTGCCATTTTTACTATGTTAATTTTAACTACCTAAAGCATGGGAGATCTTTCCATTTTGTGGTTTCTTCTTCAATTTCTTTCATCAAAGATTTAAAGTTCTTGTCATACAGGTCTTCCATTTGTTTGGTTAGAGTTACTCCAAGATATTTTATGCTATTTATGGCTATTGTGAAGGGTGATGTTTTTCTGATTTCTTTCTCAGCCTATTTATCATCTCTATAAAGGAGGGATACTGATTTTTTTAAGTTAATCTTGTATCCTGATACATTACTGAAGGTGTTTATGAGTTGTAGAAGTTTCTCAGTAGAATTTTTGAGGTCACTTATGTTAACTATCATATCATCAGCAAATAGTGAGAGTTTTACTTCTTCTTTTCCAACTTGTATCCCCTTGATTTCCTTTTCTTGTCTTATTGCTCTAGCTAAAACCTCAAGTACAATATTGAATAGCTATGGAAAGAATGGATAACCTTGTCTTGTTCCTAATTTCAGTGGGATTGCTTTGAGTTTCTCTCCATTTAGTTTGATGTTTGCTGCTGGCTTGCCGTATATTGCCTTTATTATGTTTAGGTATGTTCTTTGTATTCCTGCTCTCTCCAAGACATTTATCATGAAGAGATGTATTTTGTTGAAGGCTTTTTTCAGGATCTAATGAGATGATCATGTTTTTTTCCCCCAATTTATTTATATGGTGGATTACATTGACAAATGTTCGTATGTTGAACCATTCCTGCATCTCTGGGATGAAGCCTACGTGGTCATGGTGGATGATTTTTCTGATGTGTTCTTAGATTCAGTATGCCAGTATTTTATTTTTGCATCAATGTTCGTGAATGAGATTGGTCTGTAATTCTCTTTCTTAATAATGTCTTTGTGTGGTTTTGGGTATCAGGGTAATTGCAGTCTTGTAAAAGGAGTTTAGGAATGTTCCTCTGTTTTTATTGTGTGAAACCATTTGAGGAATATTGGTATTAGTTCTTCCTTGAAGATCTTATAGAATTCTGTGCTGAAACCATCTGGTACTGGGCTTTTTTTCTTTAAGTCTATTTAATTTGCTTATCTTGTCTTGATTTAATTTTGATAAGTGATATTTATCCAGAAAGTTGTCCATTTCCTTTAAATTTTCCAGTTTTGTGGAGTACGGGTTTTAAAGTATGACCTGATGATTCTCTGGATTTCTTCTGTATCTGTTGCTATGTCCCCCTTTTCATTTCTGATTTTGTTAATTTGGATATTCTCTCTCTGCCTTTTGATTAGTTTGGATAAATGTATATCTATTTTGTTGATTTTCTTGAAGAACCAGCTTTGTCTTATTGATTCTTTGTATTGTTTTCTTTGTTTCTATTTTGTTGATTTCAGCTCTCAATTTGATTATTTCCTGCCATCTAGTCTTCCTGGATAAATTTGCTTCTTTTTGTTCTAAAGTTTTCAAATGTTCTCTTTGCCGGGGGCTCAGGAGGCAGAGGGAGGCGGATCTCTGTGAGTTCAAGGCCAGCCTGGTCTACAAGAGCTAGTTCCAGGACAGGAACCAAAAGCTACGGAGAAACCCTGTCTCGAAAACAACAACAACAACAACAACAAAAAACAAAACAAAAACAACAACAACAACAACAAAAATCAAAAAACAAACAAACAAAAAAACAAATGTTCTGTTAACTAACTCGTGTGGCATTTCCCCAGCTTGTTTATGGAGGCACTTAGTGCTATGAGCTTTGCTCTTAACCCTGCTTTCATTGTGCCCCATAAAATTTGGGTATGTTGTGTGTTCATTTCTGTTGAATTTTAGGAAGTCTTTTATTTCTTCCTTCACCCATTGGTGATTCAGGTGAGCACTGTTTAATTTCCATGTGTTTGTGGGCTTTCTGAAATTAGTGTTGCTGCTGAATTCTAATTTTAAGCCCTGGTGATCTGATAAGACACATGGTGTTATTTCAGGTTTTTTTTTTTTTTTTAATCTATTGAGATTTACTCTGTTACCCAGTATGTGGTCAAATTTAGAGAAGGTTCCATGAGGTGCTGAGAAGAAGGTATAGTCTTTTATGTTTAAATAGAATATTCTGTAGATGTCTGTTAAGTCCATTTAAATAATAACATTTGTTAGTCCCCTTAGTTCTCTGTTAAGTTTCTGTCTGGAAGACCTGTTCAGTGGTGAGATTGGAGTGCTGAAGTCTCCCACTATTAGTATGTGGGGCTTAATGTGTGATTTAAGCTTTACTAGTGGTTCTTTTACATATGAGGGTGCCCTTGTATTTGGGGCATAGATATTCAGTAATGAGATTTCCTCTTGATGGATTTTTTTTCCTATGACAAATATGAAATGTTCTTCTTTGTCCCTTTTGATTGATTGATTGTTTGAAGTCTATTTTGTTAGATATTAGGATAGCTAAACCAGCTTGTTTCTTAGGTCCATTTGATTGGAAAAATTTTTCCCAACCCTTTACTCTGGAGGTCACTCAGCATTCCTGGAGGTTGATTGGTGCTCCAGGAGTTTTCTCTGCAATTTTGGAGGTCATTTGGACCTGCTCCCAAGGAGGTTGCTTGTTTGGGCCTGTTCCTGGGGAGGTTGCTGGCTTGGGTCTGCTCCTGGGGAGCTCACTTGTTTGGATCTGGTCCCATATAGCTGGCTGCCTTGGGCCTGCTCCATGGAGGTTGCTGTCTCGGGCCTGCTCTTGTGGTTGCTTACTTGGTCCTGCTCCTGCAGAGGTTGCTGGCTCACACCTGCTCCCAATGAGATCATTTGCTAGGGCCTGCTTCTGCAGTGGTTGCTGGTTTGTCAGTTCCACAGTTTGGTGCCTCAATCTACTGCCTCAGAGGTCACTCCCTGGTACCTGCTCCTGAGGAGGTCACTGGCACAAGTTTTTAACTCTAATACAGTAAAACTATATGCAATAAGAACAATTATTAAGTAAGAATTGCACTCACAATGTCTAGTCTATTTGTATTTGGCAAATTTGGATGAAGTATTCTATTACCTATCTTAGTGAGTTTAAAGTTTTATACTTAAACTATTTTCTCTCATAACTTATATTACTATCCTGAAAATATCTTTTTAGACCCTAAAAAAACTTCTTAGAGAAACAACTTAAGCTCTTATTTTTTCTCAATCTTTATATATCTTATGTAAGTTTCTTTTCTGAATTTGGTAACAAGAAAATCTGTAAAACTATATCTATTCTTCAACCTCATCAGAGACTGAAAAGGATATAATATTACCTGAGTAAACAGGAAGTGCAGAGCAAGCAACTTCCAAAACTACAGAAATGACAGAAATAGCTGGCTGCCCAGAGAGTCACCCAAGGTTGCTCTGCAACGTTGGGGCATCCATCTTTGGTATACAGGCCTAGAATATCTGATGGACTTTTCTGTGAAGCAGGAATTTTGAATGACTGACCTACCTTGTCTTGGCAAAGTTCAACAGTCACCTTCTTTTGTGTCCTGCTTGCCCAATTTAGATAGCATATTGTCAGCAGTTGAGGCAAGGGCAGTTTCTTACCCAGTGTCTAGCTTTGTCACAAGAAAGCAAACTCCATGTGGAGGTTCTTTGATGCCTGTCATCTTCTCTGAAGGAGATTGGTGCTGCCAGGAGCAAACTTATCTCACCATCATGAAAAACCTTATGTTACTAAAACATCTTAAATACCATATTCTGTACATCCCTGAAGTGCTTGAAGGCCACCTACCTATTAAAAATATATCTGTTTAACCTTGAAAACATACCTAACATAACTATGAGTTTGTTATAGATGACTAGCTACTAACCTGCATTTCTTAGTAATCCTAAACAATTTGTAATAAAAGCTTTCAAGGACTAGAACTTTACATTACATTGTTAAATGAGCCTACATGGGTACAACACCTCAAACAAGAGTAGAAGCATATATATATATATATATAATATGTATAACAAAATAACTTTAGATTTGTATCAATATACAAAAATCCATACCAATGTAAAATGTTTGAGACTAGTAGTTGCTTTTTAGTCTAAAAGTAGATTTGATAATCTACCATTTTATCCTATCCTCCCCAGATCTCTTCCTCTGCTTCTGAGTTCTCCCAAAGTCTGTGAAAAATAGTCTTTAAAGCCATGCTTACTCTCAGCATATTATTCTGTATGTTCAGGAAATCTTTCCATCATCCGTTAAAAGGAGAAAGTTGGGTCCCTCCTCACAGGGTTACAATCTCTAATCACTCAGTTTGTCAATGGCAGATTCCCAGGGAAACTCATCCATCAGGAGAGTGGAATACAGACTGAGGAGAACAGAGATGAAGCATGGAGCCTCCTGTGCCTTCCAAGGGACACTGCCTCACACGGCCTTCTTGTCAAAGTCCCAAAACAGGGGGTAAGAAGGAGGGCCAGAAGATCTACAAATCAGTCAGGCATCCAGGGTTGTGGTGGGCACATCCCCCAAAGAGCTTGCCCGGTCCCTGTTAAAAAGCCTTTCTGGAGGTTTCTGCTTACGTCATTGGCCCAAACTGGGCTCTCTAGCATGGTCAGTACTCTGAGCTGCGTGTTCTCTCTACCAACAGCTGGAGAGAGCGCATATTCTGCAGCTGACTTGCACAGTTTTCTCTGACTTGCACTGTTGAGCCATCAGCTGGGTTTTAGCTTCAGGAAGCACAAGCCAGGCATACAAAGAGCATGTCACTGGGAACTGGCTTCAAGCTCATCACACTGAAGGTCTCATCTAGCCAAGGTCCTATTTAACTCCTCAACCAGGGGCTGAGGCACTCACCGTACCTGTCCTGAGGTGCTCAAACTAGGGGCTGAGAGAGGCAGACATGAAGAGAGGCTTGCTATGTCACATCGTAAGTGATGTGAGAGAGGAAACATGAGATGTTGGGGACCCCGCCTGACACCTTCAAAGAAGAAAGGACAGGTGCAAGAGAAGGCATCCATGTGCCCAGTGTTTGAGCTGAATCTTGAGGGATAAGTCAGAGCTTGCACGTATAAGGAACTCTGGCCAGCTCAGACACACTCATCACTTGGATACCGAAGAGAAGAAAGAGAAAGACAAGCCCCTGGAGAGGAAGAGAGAGTGAAGGTGTAAGGCATTCATTTGGCTGGTGAAGGAATCAGGCTATTGTCCTCAGGTGCTGGGAGCAGCAGTGAAGTCTTTGTAAGAACTCCAAGAGAAAAGCCAAGGGTCTAAGGAAGAGGCTGTGGGACCAGAGATAGAGGGTGTGTCATAAGACATGCTTTTGAAAACTGAAGCATAGGGCCTGATGATAAATCTGGGCATGATGGTGCACACCTGTAGTCTCAACACTGAGGAGACTGAGGCAGGAGGAGAGTGCCTTCCAGATTAATATGACCTAATAATGAGACCATCTCCAAACAATAATAGCAAAATAATGATGATGATGTATATTAAATAAAGCAATGAAAAATAAACACAGCTATGGAGCACCAAAAAGGAAACTTAGTTTAAAAAAAAAAGTATTTTCAGGGCTGGAGAGATGGCTCAGTGGTTAAGAGCATTGCCTGCTCTTCCAAAGGTCCTGAGTTCAATTCCCAGCAACTACATGGTGGCTCACAACCATCTGTAATGAGGTCTGGTGCCCTCTTCTGGCCTGCAGACATACACATAGACAGAATATTGTATCCATAATAAATAAATAAATATTTTTTAAAAAGTATTTTCAAAGATGAATATAAGACATATACAAGAAAGCAATAATTAAAGTCTAATTTTTTTAAAAAGTAAAAGAAAAACATTAGGGTAGAGAGATGGCTCAGCAGCTAAGAGCATGCACTGCTCTTCCAGAACACCTGGGTTTGTCTCTCAGCATCCATATTGGGCCCTTGTAACTCCAGTTTTAGGGACTCTGATGCCCCCTTCTGGCCTCTGCTGGCACTGCACATATATGCATGCACCACTCATACCACACACACACACACACACACACACACACACACACACACTAAAGGAAAAAAGCAAAGCTTTCAGAGCTTAAATAAAGGCATACATAAACTGAAAAGATTTGTCAACTATAAAGGAAATAAAAGAAGGAACAATGAAATCTCTTCCCATAGTTATATTTTAAATCATTCATTCCGAAATGTCAAACACAATTGCTTTAGATGTATACATTTGGAGGAGAAATTATTTTGTTTCTTTTTAAAATATTTATTTATTTACTTTGCGTATTGTGTGTGCTTACATGTTATATGCACCACATGTATGCTGTGCTGTCAGAGTCAAGAAGAGGGCTTTGGATCCCTTGGAGGCAGAGTTGGAGGAGGTTGTGAGCCATCCCCTATGGTTCAGGGAACTGAACCCAGATACCCTCCAAGAACAGCCAGTGCTCTGAACTGTTGAGCCATTTCTCCAGTCCAAATGCCTTTTGGCTTCTGAGGATCAAAGTCTGCTCTTTGGCTGACAAGATAGGGGCTTTACTGACAAAACCATCTCTCCAGTCCTTGAATTCTCTCCTTGCACCTAATGTCTGTAGCTTCTCCTTCCTTTCATGATATTGAAAATTTTCATCTCTGCTCCTTTCTTTTTGATTCATCTAGCTAGAAGTTTGTTATTTGTTTGTTTTTGATCAATTTTGTTGATCTTTTCAAAGAACCAGATTTGGGGATCATTGAATTTTCTCTCCTGTTAGTTTTCTATCTTATTGATTTTCATTGTTTTCCTATTTTTGTTTGTCTTTGTTTTTTTTTTTTTTTTTTTAGGTAGGTTATCTCTATTTAGCCTTGGCTGTCCTGGAACTCAATACAATAGATCAGGTTGGCTTTGAACTCACAGAGATCCACCTGCCTCTGGCTCCTGAGTGCTGGGATTAAAGGTGTGCACCACCAAGCCTGGCCTTGCCTGTTGTTTTTCTTAATTTGTCTTCCCCGCCCCTGAATTCTTAAGATGAAGTTAGATGATCAATACAAGTCTCCCCATCTTTAACATAAACATTTAAAGCTGCTAGTATCTCTCTAAATGCTGCTTTATTTGTACAACACAAACTGCAGTGTTGTATGATGTTTTATTCTTTTTGGCTTTTTTGGAAGCCCCCCCCCCCCAACCAGCCCCCAAATAAATCACATATGGAGGCTTATTCTTAGTTATGAATGCCTGATCTTAGCTTGGCTTGTTTCTTGTCAGGCTTTTTTTTTTTTTTTAACTTAAATTATCCTTACTACTTTTTGCTTTTTCTGGGCTTTTTCCTTTTCTTCTGTATATCTTATTTTTACTCTTACTCCGTGGAGGCTGGGTGGCCGGGTGGCTGGGTGACTGGGTGACTGGTCCCTGATGTCTGATGTCCTCCTCTCCTTGTTCTCTCTTTGCTCTTTATCCTTGTTTCTCCTTCTGTTTATCCTCTCTGCCTGCCAGCCCCGCCTATCCTTGCTCCTGCCTTGCTATTGGCTGTTCAACTCTTTATTAGACTGTCAGGTGTTTTAGACAGGCAAAGAATCACAGCCTCACAGAGGAAAACAAATGCAGTATAAACAAAAGCGAGACATATTTACATCATTAAACAAATGTTCTACAGCATAAACAAAAGTAACACACCTTAAATAATATTCTCCAACATTGTGGTATGTGATTGCTTTCATTTCCAGTTCAAAATATTTTCATATTTTGCTCATTATTTTTTCTTTGACCTGTACTTGGTTTAATTACCAGATATTTTGTGGGAGTTTCTAGACATTTTGTTTTGTTATTGCCTTCTAATTGAATTGTGTTTTATTTGTACTCTGCATATTTCAACCTATTTAAATGGGGAGTCTGTATATGCCTAAACATGGTCAATCTTGTTCTTATTCATTTTTCTTGTTCTTGAGTAGCATTTATCTTTTCTTTCTTTTTTTAAAGTGTTGTTTATTATTTATTTATTAAGTATACAGTGTTCTGACTGAGTGACAGAAGAGGGCACCGGATCTCATTACAGATGGTTGTGAGCCACCATGTGGTTGCTGGGAGTTGAACTCGAGGCCTCTGGAAGAGCAACCAGCTAGTGCTCTTAACCTCTGAGCCATCTCTCCATCCCTACATTTTTCTATCAATGTCAGAAAGATCAAATTGCCTGACCCCACTGTTTGAGGCTCCTACCCACTCACAGAGTGTTTTGATTCTTGCTTTGCTAACTGCTGCAGGAGGAATCTCAAGGACTGTCTCTTTCTTCTTCCAGTTCTGCTCGTTTGCTTCATTTTCGTGGTGGGGGGACTGGTGTATTTGTTTTATTTTATTATTTAGTGTATTTTTAGTGTATTCACACTGGAGGGCAGCTCTGGGCCCATGAGAGACCCTGGCTCAATAAATACGGCCGAGAGCCCCAGAGCTGGCTGTTTCTGCCAGACCGGCTGGCCTGCAAGTCTCCAGGATCTGTCTATCTCCTCCAGCACCAGCTTTACCGACCCCTGTATCAGGCTTGAGGACCTGAGTCCAGTACCCATGTACAAGCCAGGTCCTCAGGCTCGTGCAGCAAGCACCGTGCCCGCTGTTTGTTATGTGCTAAAGCTTTGTTACATGACATGTTTAGAATCACTTGCTGAAGAGCTGATGCTCTCATCTTTGTGAATAGCACTAGCACTTTTTCCACAGTCTGCTTTGTCCGGTGTTAGTACAACTTCTCATAGCTCCATCTATTGTTTAGCTAGTATTTACTGGGTGTGGTGGTTTGCCTCATAAGATTGGCCCCCATAGGCTCACATATTTGAATGCTTAGGGAGTTGTATAGGAAGTGTGGCCTCGTTGGAGGAAGTGTGTCACTAGGGGTAGACTTTGAAGTTTTAGGAACTTAAGCCAGGCCCAGTGTCACTTTCTCTTCCTGATGCCTTCCTCTCCAGCACCATGTCTGCCTGCACACTGCCATGCTCCCCATCATTATGACAAAGGACTAAAGCTCTGACATCGTAAGTCAGCCCCAGCTACATGTGCTCCTTTAACCAAGCTGCCTTGGTCATGGTGTCTTTTCACAGCCCTAGAAATCCTAACTAAGAAACTGGGGTAGAAGAGACGGCTCAGTGGTTAAGAGCACTGGCTTCTTTTTCAGAGGACCCGGGCTAGATTCCTAGCACCCACATGGCAGCTCACAACCACCTGTAACTCCAATTTCAGGGATCTTTCCCTGGCCTCTGTGGCACCAGACACACACAGACATACAGGCAGGCAAAACACTTATACACAGAAAATGAAATAATAAAAAAATTAATTAATGTTTACATACTATGTCTTTTGGCATTCTTTCATATTTAATACACTTAATTTACATTGAGGGTAGATTTCCTATCCATACAATGCTCTTGACTCTTGCTCTTTTAACTAATAACCTCTGCCTTTTAGTTGGATATTTACAGTACATTACTCATGTTCCTATGTAGCTATTGATACAGTGGTATTGCTGTCTTGCTGTTTGTTTTCTGTTTGCCTTGTCTATTTTTCACACCTTTTATCCTCTTTTCCTGTTTTCCTGTTTCTGAATTGATTTTTTTATTATCCCAATAATACTTTATGGACACTACTATTTTGTAATAGTTTCTCCAAGATTTCTAGGATATGCCATCTATGGCTAAATATTACATCATTTAATGTACAAAGTAAAATGTTAATAATAGAACATACTCACTTATTGGTCCCATTCTTCATCATATCACTATATGTTATTGCTATGCGTATGTTGACTCCCTAAAGCAATATTTATTTTTCCTTTCAATAGAAATCACCTTTTAAGGAAATTAAAGAGTGACATAAAAGTAGTTTTATATTTACTCTTTCTAGCAACCTTCATTCTTTTGTATACATCCCTATTCTTACCTAGTCTCATTCATCTTTGACTAAATAGCTGTCTTTAGTATTTACGCTGGAAACAAATTCGTTCTTTCTTTGGGAAAACCTTTATCTCACCTTTGTGTTTGGAAGCTGTTTTCATTGGAGACAGAGTGGGCCAATTGGCTGGATCCTCAAGTTTGAACTCCACTATCCCCTGGTTAGCTTCTGATTAGAAGATTACGAACACCCTTAAAAGGCTCCGTTCATACGCCATGCGCTTTTATAACTGAGGCACTTTAAGGATTTTTCTCTGAGATTTGCTTGTGATGTGTTGTCCTGCTTAATTTCTGTTATTGGTTTGACACCACCCAGAATTACCCGAGAAGAGAGAACCTCAACTGAAGAATTGTCTGGATCAGATAGGTGTGTTTACGGAATGAGGGTGAGTACATGTGTGCCACGGCGTATGTGTGTGCGCACTTGTGTGTGTGTGTGTGTGTGTGTGTGTGTGTGTGTGTGTGTAGGTCAGAGGACCTCCGGCATCCATCTTGGTCTTCCGCCTTGTTTAAGGCAGTTACTGTGTGCAAGACTAACTGGCTTCTAGCTCCTGGGGATTCTCGTGTTTCTGCCTCCTCTCTTTGCTGTAGGAGCTCCGGGGTTACAGACCTGTCGTCACCCCATCTGGCTTTACATAGATCCTGAAGATGTACATTCCGGTCCTCACACCTGTGCGGCAAGAACTGTACTCAGTGAGTCATCTCTCCAGCCTTCAAACACAACATGGCCTTTGTCGGCGACAATGTTGGGTCTTGATGTGAAAAGAGCATCGTATTTAGAGAAAGCCTAGGACTACCCCGCCCCCACAGCTGCTCTGGCTTCCTGTTCAGTTCCTTCCCTTCTGCCTCTGGCTTCCTGTGGCTTCCCTGGGCCTGTTTTGATGAGCAATCCTGTATTCTATGCAGAGACTTACTTCTCTGTCACTGCTTTGAGACGGCAAGCTTCTAAAGGGTAGGCACTCTCTTATTCTTAATTGCTCTGACCTGTGGGTAGCAGAAGGCCCACCCCACGCTGAAGACTTGCTGGGTAAAGTGCTCATCAAGCGAATGGTTGGATGACCATCTGGGATGAAAGCGCCGAGTGCTGGGGAAGGAACCTAAGCTCTGGAAGGCAGCAGAGAGAGACGGGAGGCAACTGCCTGGAATTCTAGTCCCCTGGTCACTTAAGAGAGAGAGAATGGGAGCCAGGGGAAGCCTCAAAGTAGGCAACCTTGTTAGTTCCCAACACGAGCCCCTGCCCTGTCCTGAAAGGGTTAAGGTGGCCAAGGCATCCGCTGGCAGAGGAGAAATTTCCCTGTCCTTGCCTAAGTGAATGGCTGGGATTAAAGTGACAGCCCACCTTAGTGATGGCGGCATAATTGGTTGTTCAGCTCTGTCCTTGTCAGAGCTGACAGTTCTGCAGATGCCCTGCTCGGCTCTCCAAAGGTTAGCCTCAGCCGTGTGGCTGTTCATTAATCATTCCTCCCTGACAGGCCTCGGTGCAGCCCACAGCTGCCACACCAGCCCCCTCGGGTCCCACCCAGCACCGCCAAGCTGGAAGCCTGAGCTCCCTGAAGGACCCTGTCCCTACGTGGGAAGACAAGCAATCCATGTCCCCTCATCCCTGCCGGCTGCCACTGCTGAGCCAGAAACACAGAAAAATTCCCTTGGGCTCCTCCTTCCGGGAACTAGGGTCCGAATCACAGTACAAGCTCTCCCGACATCCTCCTCAACTTCATCTGCTCTTCCCTCTGGCCCAAGAGTTCCAAATAGATAGATAAGGGAGTCAGTGCTTCCTGGCTGAGCCGTCACATGAACCTGCCTTAGGACCTGGGCCCTGGGCACAGCCTAAATCACTCACTTCTAAGCTGTAAATTCCACACAGTGTTCCAGACTATTGAGAACCGCTTCTTGCGGCTTGGAATAGGACCTTTTGAGCCTAACGCTCAAGAGAGCAGGACAGAGTAAGCAAGAATCAGGCTGGGGACTCCAATCCCCAGGGTTCAGAGACTCCTTCACTCTTTCCCCTTTTCTCCAAACTCAGCATGGTGGGGTGAGCCGAGGAAGGTAACTAGGATTCTGAGCAAGCCCGTGAGGGGGATGGAAGGGCTGAAGGATCCAGGCAAGGGCTGGCAGGGAGGTCAGAGAGTGCGCTGGGGCAGCAGAGGTGGCATTCCAAGGTAGGACCTGTGGCCTGAAGGATGAAATCAGTCAGGACATTTTGTGTGCGTGCACATCGGGACCCCTTGTGTATGTGTGCTCATGCGTGTGGGGGCAAAGACACAACTTCAGGTGTCTTTCCTCGGCTGTCACCTTTTTTTTGGGGGGGGGGTTCTGTTTTTTGGAGTTAGAATCTCCCACAAGTCTAGAACTCATCAACTAGGTTGGACTAGCTGGTCAGGGAGCCCCATGGATCTGCCCGTCCCAAGCGCTAGGATTTTAAACGTGTATCACCATGCCTGGATTCTGTTGTTTGTTTGTTGGCTTGCTTGCTGTGGTTCCTGAGGGTAGCATCCAGGTTGTCGCCATGTAGACAAAGCGGGCACTTTACCGACTGTGCCATCTTTCCAGCTCCTAAAGCTCAAACAGAAAACCGCCTGGCTCTGTCACCGTGTAACACTAGTGGGGACATCTGCTCCCAGGCTTCAGTGCTCCTCGGGACTTCCTTCCTCTTCCACATCTCCCTCTCATTTTGCCTCATTTCCCAGCCCCTCACTCCTCTTCCCTCTTGGTCCCCACTGGGTGCCCTGAATGGCTCAGATCTTGCTCCCAAACCAACCAGATAGAAGGTTGGAAATTTCGCCATGGCGTCCTGCTCAGCCTTCCTTGGAGAGTAAAAGCATGCTCCCGGCCCCAGGTCTCTGCCCCCGGGCCTGCCGGTTAGTATGTGCACAGTGCCGGAGTCATCATTTCCCCCCATTGATTAGCTGTCCGCCCGCAAAGTTTGCAGAGGAACAAACAAGGACACAGGGAGATTAGCATTCAGTGAGTCCCCTGGACTCCAAACTACAGACACCTGCATTTTCACATCCAGAATCCGACACACAGTCAGCCCAGAAACAAGGACATAGGGCGATTAGCATTCAGTGAGTCCGCTAGACTCGGAACCACCCACACCCATCTCTTCACATCCCCAGATCCTGTCTCCACACAGCTGGCCTGAAACCTGGAGATACAGGCTCAGCTCCCTCACACCTACACCAGGGACCTGAAAGGCTTTCCTCCTGCTTCCCAGCCAGGGTCAGCATCCCCCACAGCGACCTGGAGCAACCCACGCACATCCTCCTGCCACGTCTTCCCTGTCACTTTTCAAGGCAGATAAGCAGGTCCACATTTTCTCTTTGAGAACGCAGGCTCAGAGAGGCTAAAAGACTCATCCAGGATCGGACCAGCTGGTATATAGGCCCTGGATACTTAAAGCTAAGTTCCTTGGGTTTGCAAACCCTCAGCTGTCATTTTCATTCTGCGGCTTCTAATGAGCTTGGTGTGACTTTAATTCAGGCCTTCTCAGCAGTGGTTCTGTTGACGCTTGGGGCTAGGTAGCCCTTTGTAGTGGGCACTTTGCAGGATGTATAGCATGCTTAGTAGTTCCTGGCCCTCGTCCACTTGATGCCAGGCACCACCTCCCTGAGTTGTGATACCGAAGGAGTTTCTAGATAGCTCCAGATGGGGAGGGAGTGCAGAATCACCTCTACTTGAGAATTGTTCTTCTACATTTCTGTTCTTTCAATGTAAATCTCCCTGGGGCAAAAGGCTGTTTGCCAAGCAAGGACCTCAGGAAAGATAACAAAGCCTTTGAAAGACTGTGCTTGGCAATGAGAATAAGGAGGCCGTAGCTGGAACAGCAGCTAGAATCCAGCTGCTGGATGATAGAGCCCTTCCTTGCCTGCCACATGCAAGGCTCTGTTGCCTATAAGGAGCCCAAGGGGAGGATTTTAAAGCTGATGTCAAGGAAATAGATGGGAGAGATACATATTGGAAACTTAACCCAACAACCCCCTATCTTCTCATCTGCCCCTCCCCCAGCCCCACCCTGTCTCCCAGTCTTCTCGTTCGCTTGTTCATTCTGGGTCCTTCTATTTAGTCTGCAATTCTTTTCTGGTATAAAGGCTGGGCAAGGGTCCCCATGGAAGAAAAAACAGCGCCCACAGCGAATCATCGGCCCGGCTGGGCTGGACTTAATCCCAGTGAAAAGTTTCCCATGGATAGTGTCTGGGGGGCTGCAGAGACAAGGACGGGGCAAAGCCATGCCATTCTGACAAGACAGAGACCACACAACGAGTGGGCTTTAACTACAGAGCTCTTGGCCTGCTGATTTCTCCAGCAACCGTAGCCCCTTTGGAGGGAGCCTTTCAGTAGAAAAATTGCAAGGCCTGTTGGAAAACCTTCTGGCTTTGTCTTTAGCATGAAAGAAATGCGAAGGTGATGAATTAGGCAAATTGGTCCACGTCAAGTTGTATCCATCAGAGTGACTCAGAGCCTGGGATGAGCAATAGAAACGGGGAACAGCGGTTACTAAGAGTAACAAATTAGCATTATGGAAGATGACAAAAGGAAAGCCGGCAGCAGCAGGCACCTGGGCCTGGGCCTGCCCTCAGTCTCCGCATCCCCTCTTCTTCAGGGAGCCTGCCTGGAGCTGGGGCACTCACCGCTCCCAACCGGCAGTATTTCTGTGCGGACTCGGGACTGTAACCAGATCAAAGAGCTTGCACAGTTGGCTCCCACCCTTATCTCTTTCATGGTAGGTCAGCAGCATTGACTGTCTCGGCTTGCAAGAAGCTCGGAGTAGGGGCAAGTCCGTGAGCATATCCATCTCACAGCTGCTGAGCTAGCCATCTACCGGGGAGACAGCATGCCTGAGGAAATCAGCTTTCAACAACGAGTCATTTATGTTATTTCATGGTTTCAGAGAATCTGGTCAGTTTCTGCGGCTGCTCAGGTCTGTGACTGGACAGTGTGAGTCGGTAATGACTCACCTCCTTGAGAGCCAGGAAGCAAAGAGAGAAGGGGAGGGGTCAAGATCCCAGTATCTCCCTCAAAGGCTTGTCTCCCCCCCCCCCCCATTAGGCTCCACCTCCCAATAACACCACAGCTTTGCCACCTTTAGCATTTGAACCTTTAGGACACATTTAAGATCCCAAACCTAACTGTCATGAGGTATCCACCAAAGAAGATGGCTTGGACACAGATTCAAGCCAATAGAAAGTCTTCCTTAGTTGGCTGACTGTTACACTGGGTGTTTGGGACCCCGTGCAGTCCTGAGCCTGCAATATATATATATCCTGTGTATATAACACTTCAGTTAGCAAGAACAGTTAGCCAGAAGCAGAACTACAGAAGCCAAAAAGCAAAGTTATGAACTTGGATGGATTAGATCTTTGTTCTCAGTTTGGCACATGGTACTGGGTAGCATGGCCTGAATGATACCTTCATCATGGTGTCGGTTGTGCTAAGGTTGGTGGGGGTGGGGTGGGGGTGCTGTCACATAACAACTGGTAAGTAACAGCTTTCAACTTAGCGAAATCTAAAACTCAAGTCCCTATTACTTGGCACCAAATTTTCACTAATGCATGCACACATGCACACACACACACACACACCACTCTTCCCTCCAGCCATTAGCAGTGAAAATCTAGAACTAGGTTAGCGCTTGGAGAGGGAAGAGGGTGGACCGTAAAGCAAGAACAGCAAGGGACTCACAGCTCCGCAGCCTCTTGCTGCAGACGCAGCCCCCACCCCCGCCCCCACTCTCCATGTGCCAGGTGTTCTACTACTGATCGACTTGTTTTCTTCTGGTAGCTGAGTTTAAGGTACATCTCTGCTCCTGTGGCTCTACCACATCCCAATCTGGCTGCAGGGCCCAGGGCAGCCCCCGGCCCAAGAACATCAGTCTATAGCATAGCTACAAAAGGTAAGCGGGGCACATTCCTTCTGTATCAACCACGTGAACAGGAAACAAAGAAGCATGGTGGCTGCCCTGGGGCCATGCTGTGCAGCCAAGCCTTCCTTTCTTGGGGCTGCTGTGACAAACAGTGGCACTCTGGCTCTTTAAAGCAACGTGGACTTACTGCCTCATGGTTCCAGAGCTTGTAAGTCCAAAACCAAGATGTCAGCAGGGCCGTGCTTCCTCCGAAGGCCAAGGGGGTGATGTTTCTCTTGCCTCCTAGCGCCTGCTGGCTGCCGGCTGTCCCTGGGTCTCATTGGCTGTAACTGCGTTCCTCCAGTCTTGGCCTTCCTCTTCACACGGCCCTCTTCCCTTTGTGGGCTCTCTGCATCTTTGTGTCTTTTCTTGCATTTGAGTTTAGGACTCACGCAGATCATTTCACATGAGTCACATCCTCAAAGACCCTATTTCAGGGACCGGGGAATTGGCTCAGCCCGCAAGAGCGCACATAGTCTCGTAACCATGTCTGTTAGTCTGTCGGTCAGGTGGCTTACAGCTGCCTGTAACTCCAGCTCCAGGAAACCTAACATCCTCTTCTCAATTCTACAGGCACCTGCAGGCTTGTGAGCACACAGATTCGCATACACATAATTAACACTAAATCTCAAAAGTAAAAACAAAACTCCTATTCCCACATAAGCCACATTGCTGGTACCAAGATATCTTTTTGTGGGGACACAATTCAACCCATTTCCTCTGGCCATTAATAGTGTTGTGGAGGGCTAGGGACAGCTGCCTGCAGGGCCCAGAAGCTTCTTGGACTTAAAATTCCATCTAGCTACGACTTCTGGGAGGCTAAGTACCCACCAATGAAGGCCTGGAAGAACCCCACTTTCGCACTCATAGGTTCCCCTGCAATCTCCCCCCGCCCAGCCCCTGCCGGTGCCTCCGATAGTGTGATGCCGCCATTCCTTGCGACCAAAATAAGCCATTAATAAATCTGACTTTATTTTCCTCCCGTACATTTGCCTCATTTTATGATTAAAACTCCAACAGAATCAAGATGCCTCGGAAGGTCCTTTTGTGGGAAGTCGGACGTTTCTTTCATGTGCTGGCTCTGCATTTCTTTTTTTTTCCTGAAACAGTCACTTCCTGTCACCAGGATAAGTTGTCTGTGCCCAAGGCTTCCCAGAGAAGCCTGAAGTAGAATCGCTGGTGCCCTGGTGCGTGCTGAAGAGGCCTTAAGCGAGGCCACAAAGAAATCCGACTAGGAACACAGCATTCTTTGAGCCAGCCTTGCGAAAGCTGCCTGCAGTGAAGCTGGCCGGCCTGAGTCATCACTGAGGGGGAAGGACTGGAGCCAGCTGTCCCCAGGCTGGCTGGGGTTTGCATTTCTCTGCAAAGTCACACTTCAAGCAAGAGAAGCAGTTCTGAGTTGTTAGCTGGCGTCAGGGTCCCAGCTCCATTCTGCTCACTTCCCCCTCCCCAGCCATCCTCCTCCACCTCCCAGGCTGGGAGCTCCCACTTCCCAGTCTTCACAGGGGCTGAGGCCCTTAGGGACTGCACAGTGCTGCTCTGCAGATTGTTGGTGTGCAAGGAGAAGAGCCTGCGTTCTGACATGATCACCTCCCAGGACCGCAATTCGATTCGTTCTATAAAAAGTCCGTATATTGCTATGTATATTCAATGTGTGTCTATTAAGATTAGTGCGTGGTGGGTGGATTTCCATAGTGTAGAGATTCCTTCAACCCCTCTATCTGGCCCTTCCCTTATCTCATGAGGCTTTTGCAGACTAAATGATCACCCCCACACACATTTTGGAGCAATTTAAGACTCAAAGCTTGCAGCAACCACTGCTTACTACCCCTTTGGGAGCCCTAAGCTTTCATGGACATGTGGACAGGCACGTTTATAACCCAGCGTTTACTCCTTCAGAGTGAGGCTCACAGCAGGCACCTGGGAGACTTAGAAGCAGGTGGTGGTGGTTGGGGGTCCAGGGGCTGGTGGCCTTTCATGCCACCCACATACTGTTAGGTCCGCCAACCCTCCCTTCTGTTCCCAGGATCTGCAGCTCCCTAAAAGGTCTGATCCTGAGTTCAGGATGTCCAAAAAGTCACTCAGTGCTTTGAATTCGGCATCAACGTCCTTCCCTTAGCCAGACTTTGACCTTGTTTCCCAGGCTCACACCTTGTTCCCTATGCCTTGGGGAATTTCAGATTTTCCTTTTCCTTCTTGATGTCCTTCTGTATATGTGTTGCTTTTATTGGTTGATGAATAAAGCTTTTCAGCCAATGGCTTAGCAGAGTAAAATCAGGTAGGAAATCCCAACAGAGATATATACAGAGAGTAGGTGGAGTCAAACAGAAGCCAGCCAGCTGCCAAGGAAGCAAGATGTGTAGAAAATGAGGTAATGCCATGGACACGTGGAAATACATAGATTAATAGAAATGGGTTAATTTAAGATGTAAATGCTACCTAGAAATAAGCCTGAGCCATCGGCCAAACAGTATTGGAAATTAATATAGTTTCTGTGTGATTATTCATGTCTGGGTGGCCCGGAAACAAAAGTGCAATTTCTGTTTACACATTCCTTCCTCTCTTCTTTCCTCCCTTTCCTTTTCCTCATGTGAGTGTGTGCGCACGTGTGTGTGTGTGTGTGTGTGTGTATGTGTGTGTTTGATTCCTCAGGGTATTCCCCCCCCCCCTTTCTTTTGAGTCATGATCTTTCACTGAACCTCTAGCTCATTGATTTGGCTGTACTGGTTGGCCAGCAATCTCCAGGGTGCTGTGTGTCTCTGCCTCCCCATCACCAGGATTACAAGCATGTGCTACCATGCCTGACTTTTCTCATGGTTCTGAGAATTGAATTTAGGTCCTAATGTCTGTTTATCAGGTACTTGACTAACTGAACTATCTCCCCAGCCCAACATTCCAGTTTTTCTGAGAAGCCCTGTCTGCTGCCACAAAACTCCTTAGACTGAGCTCCAGCTGGTTTTACGGTCACTGTCTCGTAGGGACAGGGTCCCAGTGAAACTCAGATCAGAAAACACAGATGTGACCCTTGGTGGGGGAGGGGAAGGGCCGCCACCTAGAATCTCACTCCCAGCCCTTCTTATCTTGCCAGTCTTGCTACTGTGACCTGGCACTGTGCCCTGAAATCAAACAGACATGTGGCCAGCAGTGAGACCAGTGAGGAAATCCAGCATTGAGCACTGGCGGTCAAGACGATTCCCAGTATGGAAACACACAGGGAGGACCCCGTTGCTAGCCCGAGACTTCTGGACTTGATAGGGCCTTGAAACTTATGCAACTCAAGGCATCACTTTGAAGATGAGGAAACTGAGGCTCCTTGCTCTTGACTGGGAAGAGGCAGGATCCAGGCTGAGACAGTCAAGAAGAGTGTGCACCGAGTGTTTGTCTAGACGAAGGGCTTGGAGGTGCGCCTCTGCTCATAGACAGTGTGGTGCCCAGATGGGGCCGGGCCAGATGTACAAACACTGCCGGCTGGAGGAGCTCTGTGACGGGGCCAGGGAGTGAGAACAGAGGCTTCTAACTCTCTGCAGAGCTGGAGTAGGGTGACAGGGCACAGCCAATATGCTGTGCACCTGCAGGACAGCATCTGCCCAGCTGACTCCACAGATGCCCAGTCTCCTCTGATTTGCCTTCCCTGGCCTCTGATGCCCTCACAGGCAACTCTCAGGGCTTGCGCCTCAGCTGTAATCAGAAAGAAACTATGTTGCAAAGGTCAGACTTCAAACATGAAAAAGTTCAAAGACGATCAACTCAAAACTGCCTAAATGGCAACTTTAGTGCGCTGTGTGGCACAAGGCCAATTTCTTTGGCCCAGCTAGGGATTCAACCTTGTATCTAAGAGGAATGTGGACTCAGGACATGGGAAAGTGGTATAGTCACAGGGCATGGTAAAGCCGTGTGGTCAATATGGCATAGGGAAGAGGTTGTGGTCTGTAGGGCATGATGAAGGGGTGTGGTCTACAGGGCATGGGGAAGAGGTGTGGTCTGTAGGATGTGAGGAAGGCCTGTGGTCCCAAGGGCAAGGGGAGAGAGTGCAATCTATAGGCCATGGGGAAGGGGTGCGATCTACAGTGCCTGGGGAAGAGGTGTGGTCTATTTCATGGAGAAGGGGTGTGGTCCACAGGTCTTGGGAAAGAGGTGTGATCTATAGGTCCTGGTGAAGGGGTGGAGTCTACAGCATCTGGGGAAGGGGTGTGGTGCCATGCACCGTGCCCCCGTGTCTGTGCTCTGTGTGCTGGCACCCAGTTCCCGAGCTTCGGACAAGGGGGCTGGAGGTTAAAATACACAGACACACAGAGAGAGAGAGTGACACGGGTCATCCTTGAATTGCCCAAGAATGCTCCCTTTATTGTGTTCAGGGGCAGATTGTATAGAGATAGCCACGCCCCAACCAAACCCACCAGAAACCACTCTCCTGCCATCAGGAACTCCTGAAGGTCTCATGCTCAGAGCAGCTGTAGGCACTCAGATCAGGGGATTACAAGAAATTCAGGATCTGGGGTCTCACTGCTCCCAATGGTGTAGTCTTTTTCCTGGAGAAGGGGTCTGGTCTACAGTACCTGGGGAAGGGGTGTGGTCTATTTATTTCCTGGGGAAGGGGTGTGGTCTATTTCCTGGGGAAGGGGTGTGGTCTACATTGTGCCAGGCACCAATGTCCTTGATGGGATAGGCCTTCACATGTTGGCCCTCAATAAACTTCTTTTGGTACCTTTCCCCAAGACAGTCTCCTTCTATGAACTATGCGCCCTCTGGCTGACCTCCGCCAGTGGAGTCCCTTCGTCTGGAAGGGGCACCCCACCTAACCTCAGGTCTCCTCCAAGGCAACGACTTCCCTCCTGAGATGCTCGCACATACCACGTTCCTCAGTGACATGGTGACCTGCCAGCTGCTGCTCATTCATGGTCCTGCCTTCGATCACGTAGTTCCAACCTGCACCTACATCCAGAGTTCTTCAGGCACTGGTGTCTACCTTGATTTCCGCCCCAGGGCACTCATTCTGGACTCCCCCCAGGAGTTCTGGACCCGACTAAGAAAGTCTGAAAGTCTCCCCAGCTCAACAGTTAAACAGGGACACCTGCTGTGTCTGCACTGTTGCAGGTGTCCTAAGCTCTGAGAGACCTTATAGAAACGCTGTCATTTGGCTTGGGGAAGGCCATGCCACCCTGCACGGGGCATTGAGGACAGAGACACAGGGGCTCATCACTAGGCTGATCCCTCAGTCCTCCAAATCCTCTTGGCGAGTTCCCTGGTTCCTCTTGTCTGTGTGCACTGAAGACAGACTAAAGGGAAAAGAGGCCAGTTCAGCCCCCTTTCCCGAAGCCTCTGCAAAGGTGGGCAGCAGTGAACGCCTCCATCTTTGGGTTTTAACCAACATTTCAAGACAGGAGGAGATTCACCTCCGTGCTTTACTTAACCGATGTTATTGCTTTCATGGGTGAAGCTATTTAATTCCTGAATGTTAAAAACCTGACCCAGCTCATCTCCCTTGGGTTGCGGAGGAGAGCATAGGGCTTAGAAAGGAGAGGGACTTAGCCAGGCAGCCCCTCTTGGAATGGGTGCTGCAATCCTGTTTGTCTCCGTGGCATCTTCACAAACCAGTGAACCATGTCCCTGCAGCATGTGGGTATAGCCCAGACCCGCACTTACTGAAGTCACTGCTTCTGGAACAAGCCAAGGCCTAGGGCTGGGCTGGCGACTCTGATTTGGGGGCAGGGAGGAGGTGTCTGGCTCCATGAAAGACAGCAAAAAGCTAATGCCAGGCAGGTCAAGAGCCCTAAAGGGGGAAATGTGACAGTAATTTAGGAGGAAACTGGCCTTCTCTTCCTGGGTCATGACCACTCCCTATAGTCTCTGTTGAGGTCACTCCAAGCAGAAAATTGTATCCGGTCCCCTCATGGAGCCCAAACCTAGCAAAGTGTTCAGGACAGCTTTATTTAATTCCCCGGCCATATGGAAATGGCCTCCGCAGAACCGTTTGGAAGCCACAATTGCATTAGCCGTCTGGAGCTCCCATCAGCTCAATCAAGTCATAATCAAGGATCTCCTCTGATTGTCCATTATCTGCCTCTCAGCTAGAGAGGCACGCTCTGGAGGGAAAGTGATCAGAGGCTGTGTTCCTGGCACTAATTACACGCTAGCCTGCATCTGTGTCCCTCCTGTGGCTGTCAGGAGCCATTGTGGACTGCCCCAGGACATCTCACCCCCGTCTCTAGGCAGGTGACCCTGAGCGAGCTGGGCACTCAGAAGAGAGCCCATGCAGATCCATCTGAAAGTGGCTTTACAGATAGACTAGGTGTCGCCAGTTTAAATGTGGCCATTTGCACCGAAAGCACCTTAGGGTGCTGGGGACGGGGCTACTGCTGGACAAGTAGGGAATTCACAGCAGGCACTCAGAGAGCAGCCGGAGAGACAATAGAACCAGCCAGGCGAGGGCGTCATGGATGGAGAGTAGGCACACAGATGGAAGGTGCCAGCCACTCCACCAAAGTCATCGTTAGGATAAGGAACACAAGCCCTGTCACCAGAAGACTTCCAGACAGGGTTTCTGTCATTCACACGTGATGTGTTCAGTTCCTCTAGCCCCACCCTTTCCCGTGTCTCCCCCTGGTTCCTCACCCAAGTGCTGTCCGGTCTCCAATGTCAGGGCTGTCGCCATGCCGCGTATATTTACCCAGTGGAAATGGGATCTTTCCCTCCCGTTAGTACTCATTGCTCTGTTTCCATGTGTCTTCCAGCACCTGGACAGCGTCCGTTGTGCCCAGGGAGCAGAGAGCTCTCTGCAGCAGGGGCGGCTCTGTGCTAGCATTGGGAAATGGGAACAATCGCATGGAAGATGGGAAATAAGAAGACTATAGTGCCATGCCAGAACAAATGGTCATTACCTTCTTATTACATTTGCTCCATGCTGAAACAAGCGAAACAGGCCTGAGGGAAGGCTCAGGGAGAAAGGGGCTTGCTGCACAAATCAGAGAACCTGAGTTCAATCCCTGGAACCCACAGTAGAAAGAAGGAAGCAACTCACAAAAGTTGTCTTCTGACCACCACTGTACTTGTGAACCAACACACACACACACACACACACACACACACACACACACACACACAAACCATAAGCAAGTAAAATAACAACACCATCTCCGAAAACACAGTAGATTAAGTTGCTCAAGTAGCGGTCATGTTGCCATAGCTGTTAAGAGAGCAGAAGGCTCACAAATGGCCCCGGGGTCACTCTCTGGGTTCAAATCCTAGTTCTTCTGGTTATTAGTCAGTTGACCAAAGATAAGAGACTTGAACTCTTCCATGCTCCAGTTGCTGCCTCTGCAGAAACTGTGAGATCTGGTCAGGCAGAGTCAAGGAGTTAATGGATCCCAAGTGTTAGAAGAGCGCTCTCCTGGCCCTCAGGAAGCACGTGGTAAGCATTAGCCCTGATGTCTTCCAGCCTGGCTCTGCTTCTCAGTGCTCCTCCGCCCACAGAGGCAGCCCTGTCATGAACCAAGTGTGCACGTGCGTGGTTCGTGCTGTGCACTTCTGACTCCAACCCTCTACAACCCTAGGCAAATACGCATGCTCTTTATTTGCATAATGTAGCTAATGTCCTTTGAGTTGAACATGCAGAAAGCCCGACTCTGAACCTGTCCTTTGAGAAGACTATCAGCTTCTGTGGCTGAGAAGCTCAATGGCAAGGACCAGCCCAGGATTCATTGATGTGTCCGCTCACTGAAGGGACATAGCCCACCTGAGCAAGTGGCTCTGGCAGGCCTTGCCCTTCTCCCCCTGTTCCCTCTGCCTTGCTAAACTACATTCCTAAACTAGCCACCAAGATCTCTTCCCTATTTGGCCACTTCTTCCTCCTGAGGCTCACCACCAAACTATCAAAGTCCAGCAATCAGAAGCCTCTGTTGGTTCACCAAATTGACATGCCCAATTAAAATTAAACACACGGGGTTTCCCATTTTACCTTTATAAATTGCCATTTGCCCATGTGGCACATCTGTCTCCCCCTATCCAGAGGCAGTGCTTTGTCCCCTCTGGGACAAATACTCCCTTTTCCTTTTCCTTGTCCCTTCCCCCTTTGCCCTCATCCCCTATCTCCTTTACCACCGCATCCTAGCCCATTCTCACACAGACCTCCCCTTTTCTTTTTCCTCCTCTTAAAATTACACCTGCACAGAGGCCTTCTCACGGAGGGTTCTCATTTCTGCGCATGCTCTTCCAGGCCAGGCTCACAGGTGGTTTGCCAGGTGACTTGAGATCTGTGAGGCTGACAGTTTATCTTAACCATCACAAGTCCTGTGAAAAATCTGATGTTTTTGAAGACGTTCCATTGTTGTGCAAAAGGAATATTTGTTCATTTAGTCATCCATCCATTTATTTATGCATTCCATATCTCGATGGGATTGTTGCTGTTGTTGTTGTTGAGAAAGGGGTTCTCTGTGTTCTTTGGAGCCAGTCCTGGAACTAGTAGCTCTTGTAGACCAGGCTGGCCTTTAATTCTAGCACTATGGAAGCAGAAGCAGGCTGATCTCTGTGAGTCTGAGGCCAGCTTGGTCTACAGAGCTAGTTCCAGAACAGCTAGGGCTGTTACACAGAGAAACCCTGTCTCCAAACAAACAAACAAACAAACAAACAAACAAACAAACAAAGAACAAGCCACCAAACACCCCCCCCCAAAAAACCCTAAACAAACAAAACAAAAAACTTACATTTTGCCCCTTGGCATTACCTCTCTTTCATCTTGCACCTCCTGTTCCCTCTCCATGTCTCACTGGTGACTCCCCTGACTCCTTATTGTTCTTCCCAGTGTCCTTAGAGTGGTTCTCCCTCCTAACCTGATCCTTTCCAGTTTTTGGCCAGTCAACTTCTTTCAAACCAATCACAGTGACATATATTCACACACTGTAAAGGAACATTCCACATATAGTGAGTTCCAGGTCAGTCAGAGCTCCACACTGAGACCCTGTCTTTAAAAAATGTTTATTAAATGATAGTTAGCAAAGGATTCAATTGTACACTCCTGGGTATTTACCAGATAATTCTAAGTCAATGTACCACAATGTATCAGTGTTGACTGAAGCACCATTCAAAACAGCTAAGTTATCCAGAACCAACATACGTGTCTATCAACAGCACAATGAATAAAGAGAATGTATCCATATATAATGGAATTTCTTTTCAACCATTGTCAGAATACAATCCAAGAATGGAGTCCTGTGAGGAGAATTCTGCATGCTTGGGAGGAAAGGCCAAGAAAACAAGACAAATGTCTGTGACAGCAGTTTCTTCAAAACGTGGGATTATTCGTGGGATGTGTTTTCAGGCTCCTCCCAGGTGTAGCAGACAGGATTGAGTTTACTTTAGATTGGTCATTATTTACTGTCTCCGGTTATTATTCAATTAAATGCTTAAATTATCCTTTATATGACATTATTATGGAAAAACATGGTTTTTTGTTTGTTTGCTTGCTTCTTTTGTTTTGTTTGCCACCTGTGGCTTGTCCTTGTGATTGTATACAGCATGAACTCATGCAAACTTTACTCTTGTGGTTCATCTTCACCCTCGGAGTATAAACTGTCCGATGCTCTGAATAAAGTTGGCTCTTGCATGACACTTCGGTCCCTCTCATTTATCAGTCCCATGCTTCCAGGTCCCATGGCCTCTACAGCGGTAAACAAACCGTAGAGAAAATGTTACATTTGCAGGGGTGGAGGTTTTCACATGAAGCACATTGGCTCAGGGGGCAGAAAGACAAACACCACATTTTCTCTCACTGTGGATCCTAGATTTTATATAGATCCATAGAGTTGTGTGTATATGTATATATGTGTATATGACATGGAAGCAGAAGTTAAATCGTGAGGAGGACAAAGGGGACGAGCGGGAAGAGGAAAGAGAGAAAGGAGAGAGGGCACATACGGGGTAGAATGCTGGAAGTACACGGTACACTTACGTGCAAACGGTTCTTCTGGAAGCCAGGACGATGTGCAGCGAGTAGAGGCCAGTGGGAACGTGCGTTAGATAGTGTGAGTGGGGCTGGGATAGAGGGCTTTCTACTGCCTAGCCAGCTGACTTCCCACAGCAACCCTTGTTATCTTTATCTTAACGAAGAAGCTGAACCTAAGTTTTAAATAACTTTCCTAGACTTTCATAGAGGATACAGGCGTGTTGCTAACTAATGATCTTTTATTTTAAAATAAATTTAAAATGGTTTTTGGGGTTATAATTACCATAGCCCCTTTCTATTTCCTTCCCTCTCCCCAATCTTCCTGGTGTAACCCCGCCTTGCTCTTTTTCAAATTCATGGACCCTTTGTTTAATTGGTACATTTATACCTGTGTGTGCATGTGTGCATGCGCGTGTGTGTGTGTTCCTAAATACATAAATACAACCTGCTCAGTCTGTATAATGTTATCTGTATATATATGTTTTCAGGGATAACCACTTGGTATTGGGTAAGCAACTGGTGTGCCCTTCCCTGGGGCAGGCTATTTCAGCATTCCTTAGTTGCCTAAAGTTCTTTGTATGGGGTTGAGACCCCCTGGCTTCCCTCCCCCACACCCATCTACATTAGCATGTCTATTGGCATCATTCTTGTTCAGGTCATGTTAAGGCAGCCCTGTTTAACCTAATGATCTGGTTCTTAACTGTTGGGAAGGGACTGTGGTTGCCCGGGACTGTAATCCCATCACTCAGGAGGATGAAGTAGGCAAATTCACCCCGAGTTCAAGGCAGGTCTGATCTGCACAGTAAGTTCCAGGACAGTCAGGGTTACAGAGTTAGACCTTGTCTCTAAACAAACAAATAAATAAAAATAAAACCGGCTGGGTCAGTGTAGATGCTGGCAGTATCTCAAAACACCAACTCTTAGGCCTTGGGCTTCAGCTACTTTTGACCCCATTCCCAACAGAGGATCAATTTGATAGTTTGTAGATGATCTGACAACCTAGAGGGATTTATTCTGATACATGCTTCTTTTCTTAAAGGATGTTTATGGTTTCTCCAAGCTCCTGCGAGGGAGGCCTCTCCAGCTCTCTGCTTCACTCCTTGGGAGCAGCCTTGGCCTCTGCAGGCTTTGCAAACACAATAGCAGGACCCTGGTGGGAGGGGACAGGCACCCTGAAGCGTCACCCTCCTCCCCCTGCAGCCCACAGCCGCCAGCCTCACACATGCTACCACCACCTAGGAGCATGCAACCTGCTCTCTTCCGAATTATATTTAATACATGCAAATGCATGATTAATATTTTCCTCCACTGATTCTGATTTCATTCTGTTAGTGATTATACCGATGGCAACAGTTGAGGGGATTAAAAATCCCGTTTAATTCACATTAGATTTTTTTTTTTAAACTTTGCTGATAAATTTTAAATGTCAAGTGCCTCGGTGTCTTCCTCAAAATGCAGAGGCCAAATAAGGGGGCCAACAGCAGTAGCAGGGGTCGGGGGCTGGAAACAGCTAGGAAAGTGGAAGGGTGATGGAGTTGCCACCTTCCTCCTGGTCCATCAGCACAGCACAGCACTGTGTTGGGCAGGAGGACCCAGCTCCTCTCACTAAGGACTCACTGTCACAAAACCATCAAGTCAGTTAAAGAAACCCGTGAGGAGACTCTTCCTGCTGCAAATTCTCACCCCACTGGTCTTTTGGTTAAGTTCGGTGTGTTTTCTATAAATTGAGAAGGCAGAGCAGCCGCCCATCCTGCATACTTAGTCACTTCCTTCTCGTCTCAAGTTCAGCACCCCAGATGTGCTCTGCACCCCTAAATGGAGGCAGGGCCGCAAATGACAGGTGGGTATCTGAGGAATGAGGAGTATTGGATTTTGTTTTTTAGCTTGCCCTCAAATCCAGAAACCAAGATGGCTTCATCTCAAGGATTCAATATGGTGCGAGCAGAGTCAGGAAAGAGGCGCTCTGTGGCCCTCTTCTTCCTGTCCAGATGCTCCCCCCCCCGTACCCCCACCCCAGGCTCTCTCTGGTGCATCTCAATGGCAGCCAGGTGAGGGGGCAAAGTGGACCCACCAAGTGTCATTAATGAAGTTCTAGGACTGCGATACAGTTCTTCACCCCTCCAGCCAGCAGGTGTCCTTTGTCCAAAGCTCTGCCCACACCAGTCCCAGGGCTGATTGCCTGTCTATGGTATCATGGTTAGTTGTGGGGTGTCACCGTTCTCCGGGTTCTCCGTTATTTAGCACCTCGCACAATGCCTGGCTGGTAGGGGAACCTCCATAAAGGGTTTCTGCAGGAAGGATTTACATTGTTGCTACTGGTACATTCCACCGACTTCACAAGAGCTTTTTCAGTAATGCTCACAGAAATGAGTGGCAAAAGTGAAACAGTTTACACATCTAAATTGTGAAAGGAAGAAAATGAAATTTTGCTAAATTCCAGGCTCTTTTTTTGTTTTGTTTTTTGGTTAGCCAATGCGTTTAAGTGTAAGTTCTAACAATGCTGCTCTAATTAGTAGATGAATTTGTCTATAATTAGTACGTCAATTACGTGCAGATGAAACTGTCAATATCCTTAGATGTGCTTTGTCCCCTCAGACAGCCGCACTGCTCCCCACCCTCTTCTGCATAATTTTGTTTACAGGACTACTTTGTTTAGCCGTCTCTTAATTCATAAACAGTATAAAATTAAATATCGGTTTTGGATCAGTTGAATTACCTGTCACACATCCCAAAGCACTAGAAACCCAGTGATTAAGTGACAAAATCATCTCTGAATGTATGACAGCAAAGGACAGATTAGCCCAAGTCTGAATTATATTGGGAAAGCTTGAAGCTAGTTTGTTGTTTGAGTCAGGCTGGCCTTAAACTCAAGATCCTTTGCCTGGGCTTTTTAAGGGTCGTAGGCCACCATGCCCAGCTGCAATGGTGTTTTTGACGTCACCACTTTATTCCTGAACACTTTGAGCACCTTCTTCAGCATGAGAATGACTCTGTGAATCAGCCGTGGCTGGGAAAACCGCTGATTTAAACAGGAGATGTTCCGGCCTCATGGTTAAAGCTCACTGTCGCAATCAGGAACAAGTCTCCTAGCTGTGAGGGGCGGGATTAAAGAAACAAAGTCCTCAGAGCTTGTAGCTTCCAGAAGGCAGCGGGAGGAGAGTAATTTCCCAGGGAGGGTCATGATCCATGAAGAAGAATAAGGTAGAAAAGAGCAATTATTAGATACTGATTTATTGATGGATTTAGTGATTTCCTAAAAGCACCCTTTGGACCGCTCATGTCTAAGCATCATTTCATGTGCTGCCTGGAACAGAGAGACCTGGAGGAACAGCTGAAACACCGGGTCATTGCCCTCAATGACCCTGACTGCCACGTCCGCAGCTGTAAAATCTTGCTTGCTTGCCAGGTCCACCTTGTGGGTTTGGAGTAGACGATGAGAAGCCAAACTGGACTTGATATCTCAGCCTTTCAGGAACTGCGCTGGCTTTGGTCCACTGGTGACGTCTCCTCACTCCCACTCTCATTGGTGTGGGAGTGCTAATTCCAGAAAGATCCCCGCAATACACAAACCTAGACAGAAGACAGACGTGCCAAGCTTTCCTCAGTGTCACTCACTGTTCACAGCAGCCCAGAAGCATTGTGGGTACAGACGAAGGGATGAAGCATATGTCCTATAGAAGCACAACGGATATTATTCAGCCTTTCAAAGGAAGGAGCTTCAAAAACATGGCAAGGTGGATGGAGTAAATTACAAGATGCTGAACGGAATGAGGCCATTATTAAAAGACAAACACTGTCTGAGTCCACTTAGAATGGTCAAGTTCACAGAGACAGAGTAGAACGGGACTGGCCGGGGCTGGGGGGAAGGGCAGATGGTGAGTTGTTGCCTGACCAGAGTCTCTGACTAGCAAGTTGAGAGGTTAGGATGAGCTGCTGTGCAGGTGGCTGTGCTTAACCCCACTCAGCCGCACACTTACTGAGGGCAATTGGTTGGTTTTTTTTTTTTTTTTTTTTTTTTTTTTTTTTTTATCATGTAGAAGTTTTAACTAGAGTTAGAATCCAAGGAAACTCCAGCACCTCAAGGAAATAAAAACAAATAGAATTTTAAGGTTTAAATAAAAGGAATATCAGTGTAACCAAGATTCATTAGTTCTTACTCAGACATGAACCCAAGGGAGTCAGAGGGCAACTTCCGGCACTCAGTTCTCTCCTTCCACCATGGGAGTCCTGGGGACCCAACTGAGTTTGTCAGGCTTGATGACAAGCACCTTTTCTTGGTGAGCCATTCTACCACCCCCTTCTATTTCTATTTACTTACTTACTTATAGAGAGGATCTTCTGTACCCCAAGATAACCTTGAACTCAATGAGATTTCCTTTGTCTCCTGAATGCTAGCTAGTATTCTATGTAGGGCCCACCTATAACAGACTTTCTTTCAGGACACCAACCAGCGCCCAAATCAAGACATGGAGACTTCTAATTAGTTACAAATGCTCAGCCTCATCCTATGCTTGTCCCACTAGCTCTTATAACTTAACCTGTTTCTCTTCCTCTACGTTCCGCCTTGGGGCTTTTTACCTTTCTTTCCTTCTGTATATCTTACTTTCATTGCTTCTCACGTCTGGCTGGCTGGTGGCTGCCTGGCTTCTGGTCCCGGGCACGTGTCTCTCTTTCTTCCCTATTCTCCTTTCCTCCTTCTCTTGTGAGCCTAGATTCCTCCTCCTATTTATTCTCTCTGCTCGCCAGTCCTGCCTATCCCTCTCCTGCCTAGTTACTGGTCGTTCAGCTTTTTATTGACCAATCAGGTACCTTAAGCAGGCAAGGTGAAACAGATGTAAGCTGTCTTTACAGAGGTCTACAAATGCAGCCTAAATAAATGCAACACGTCTTTTGCACCATTAAAGAAATACTCTGCAACATCCACCACTTCTGGTTGTATGTGGTGCTGGAGAAGGTTGGATCGGCCAGGGTTTTGTGCAGGCCACTCAAGCACTCTGCCGACTGAGCCACACCTCCTAGCATGTGCCATAAAGAATGGAACTTTCCATTCCCAATCACAGAGGCTTTGCCCAGTTGACTCCACCGGTGCTCTAGGCAGGGTGACTTTTCTCAACCTTGTCTTTATCATGTAGTTGGTTGGGTTATCTCTTTATTATGGACCCTGAAATACTATTAGCTAAGCCTAGAAATGTATTTGTTATTTAATTAATTTGTCTCCAAGAAAAAAAAATATTTTTAAAAACCCTATCTTTTCAAGAAGAAAAAAAACGAGCAAATGTAATGACAGTAAATATCCAGTCATATCACTGTGACTATCACCCCTTGCCACACAGCTGGCTTTAGCAGTCAGCTCTCCACAGTCTAGAACCACCCAGTGAGGGACTGTCTAGGTCAGGCTGGCCTGTGAGAGTGTCACGGAAAACTGTGTTGATTATATTAGCTGATTCGGGAAAACCCAACTTGTTCTACTTTTGGTATTATATAGTCAGCCTTTCCCCACATTCTATGGGGTTTCCTCCCCTCAAAAATCATTATTATAATAGCAGTATAGGGTACTACTGAGTTGACAGCCAGTTGAGCTGAACCATTACCCTACCTTTGAAGTCCTTTCTGTCTGCTAATGGTGGATATTTGAAGCAATGTTTACATACTGAGCATCCTCAACCAGCATTGTTAAGAATGTAAACTATGAGGCCTCCGTGGGGCTAAAAGGAGTGTGGTGCCAACTAACACCTCTTCAGGGGAAACAGACTTGGAATCCAGTTACTAAATGCCACTTACCAAGTCACTCGTGTGAAACCAAGTAGTGTGTGGAGCGATGGGCAGGTGTGACTAAACCTGAGCCATTCATCTAAATTGGAGAGAAGGTGAGTTTGCATTTAACTCACACAGACAGCAATTCCTGTGTGCTCTGTTAGTGAATTCCTGTACACGTCTGGGTGACTTTTAGAGTCAGAACAGTCATTTGAAGGCAATGCTCACTTGGCCACTGTTTCGTTTTGATACCAATGGTAG
This sequence comes from Alexandromys fortis, assembly GCF_014885135.2. Lineage (NCBI taxonomy): Eukaryota > Metazoa > Chordata > Mammalia > Rodentia > Cricetidae > Alexandromys > Alexandromys fortis. The sequence goes on from NW_026068004.1 coordinate 611,288, forward strand.
ATTGTGTTCCCCTGCTGTGAGGTTTTAGCTCATTCTATTTTCCTCTGCCTGAAATATTTAACACTCTCCTTCAGTCTGCTTCACCTGGTGTGGAGGTTTGGGTGAAAATGCCCTCCCTTAGGCTCATATGTTTGGCTACTTGGTCCCTAATTGGTGGAAGTGTTTGGAGGTGTGGTCTTGTTGAAGGATTGCTGTTGCTGTCACTGGGGGTAGACTTTGAATTTCCAGAGACTCACCCCATTCCCATTGTTCTTGCTCTACCTCCTAGAAGTGAGTGGTCAGCCTTCTCTGTTGCCATGCTTTTGCTCAATCTTCATGGGCTCTCACCCTTTGAAACTGTAAGCCCAATTAAACTCTTTCTTTTGTAAGTTGTCACAGCAATAGAAAAGTAGCTATGACACAAGATTTCTTCCTACCTCCCCTTCATGGCTCTGCCTAGACTGTAACTCCCTTAGAAGGTTGCCCTTCCCTGTTGTAGAAGGTTGCTTGTTCGTTTCCCGGCCGCCCAGACTCCCAAAATAATCATACAGAATCTGTATTAATTAAACCACTGCTTGGCCTATTAGATCTAGCTTCTTATGGGCTAGTTCTTACATCTTAATTTAACTCATTTCCATTATTTTATATTTTACCATGAGGGTTATGGCCTACTGGCAAGATTCCATCTGGCAGCTTGTGTCTTTTCCCTCTGGTGGGTACATGGCATCTCCCTGACTCCACCTTCTTTCTCCCAGAATTTAGTTTAATTTTCCCCAATTAGCTTTATTCTGCTAAGCCACTGACAGAAACAGCTTCTTTATTTATTAATCAACAAAAGCAACATATATACAGAAGGACTTCCCACACCATTTCCCTTGTTCTGTTTTAAAAAAAAGGAAGGTATTAACTTTAACATAGTACAATTACGTATAACAAAACAGGTATCAAGCAAGAATTACAGTTACAATATTTATATCTACTTTATCTTTTATTATAAATAAGAAAAACTATAATTATAGCTATTCTTCATCTTTATCAAAGACTCCAGAAGGATACAATATTACCTAAGTAAACAGGAAGTGGATTGTAAACAACTTCCAAAACTCTAAAGTTGACAGAGACATCTCGCTGCCTGTACAGTCATAATGTTCTTCTGTAACATTGTGGCATGCAATCTTTAGCCTACAGGCACATAGTATCCAGCAGACTTTTCCATGAAGCAGGACATTTCAAAGACAGTTCTGCCTATATTGGCAGTTTGTCAGTCATGTTTTTCTGTGTCCTGCAGATTGCCTGACAGACTCTTTCATGAAGAAGGAACCCCAGAGGACCATCTCACCTTTAGGCAAGTTTACCAGTCATTTCTCTGTGGGTCCTGCATGTCCAGTTCATACAGTATAGCATCAAGCAGTCCAGGCAAGAGCAGTTTCTTCGATGCTCAGCTTCCCCTTGAAGTAGATTGATGCTGCCAGGAGCATATGTGTCTCGCTGTCATGAAAAGTCTTAATCTCTTAAAACATTTTAAATGCCATATTCTGAAGGTTTCTGAAAGATTTGAAGAATACCTATCTAACTGAAATATATCTCTTTATATCGAGAAAACCTAACTAACATGACTACAAGCTTGACTGTTATAGATGATTATCTATTAACCTATGTTTCTTAATTATACATTACATTTTAAATGAGGTACACAAACACAATAACTTAATCAAGAGAAGAAAATATATAACAAAATTGACCTTAAATTTGTATCAACAAACCAAGATCCAACTAATGCAAATCTCTATAGCATAGCCCCCTTTAAATGTGAACAAATATTTATAAACAATCATTTAGGGAGTTTGGGTGTAGTTCTCTCCAAACTGCTCCCGTCTTTTCTTGGGCAAAGTAATTTTGGGGGTGTTCATGGTAACCTTTTTGGGAGTCTTGGCCCATCAAACCATATTAGTCTGGAAGGATTCCACAGGTTCTCATCCTCTGTGGAAACAAAAGAAGAACCTCTTTTCCAAAGCAACATATCCTTAGACTCAAATTTTGAAGTCAAGAAACCTTTAAAATATATGTGTTGGTTTAGCTTAGCAGTCCCCAGAATCAAATGTCTCTCTTCAGTCAAAAAATTCAAAGAAAACACAATAATATATATAACCCAGACTCTCTGTGGATATTCCATCTTTGTGTGGCTTATTTTTCTTTATTCTTATTACTTTTTCTGCAAGTTTACTCTGTCTCTTTAAAGACTTTGTTTTATTTATTTTTTATTTTTTTAAAACAATTAACATCTTTTTTATAACTCTCTATATTCTTTTTCTTCTTTCTCCTAATCCTACATACATTTATCCAACACTGTGACCCATTTAGAGGTCATTTTAAAAAATCTGAATCTGACTTTATTGTATATCTGTAATTATTTTCTGACCAGAAGCTGCTGCTGCTGCTCCTCCTCCTCCTCTTCTTCTTCTTCTTCTTCTTCTTCTTCTTCTTCTTCTTCTTCTTCTTCTTCTTCTTCTTCTTCTTCTTCTCTAAGTGGGCATGGCTAGGGCCAACAAGCAAGGCCCTGCCTGTTGGCTCTGCCCAGTCTACATGGCAAAAACATGTTTAATGCCTCTGAGACTGCCTGGTGGGAGACATCCTCATCACCTCAACTCTGGGAAGCACCATGCAGCATATAAACCCTTTTCTACCTGAGTGAAAGCTAAATCTGCCATGCAGTACAATGTACAGCCTGGAAACATCTCTGTGTATGGCAGCTCTCCTGCCTGTGCACTCTAGATTACCTGATCCTTCAGCCTGCCCAGGGAGGGGGCACTGAGCCACAGGCATGATCTCAGCTACTTTCCTCCTAACTCCAGTGGGCATACAAGCACTTGGGCCCACAAACCCCATTCAAGTACTCTGTAGTCGAACCTCTCAAAAGAGTCAGAGCTGTTCATGCTGGCGAACCAGGAAGTGGTTTTTGCTGCTACCACTGAATCAGGAAGACCTCTCTTAAAGGAGCTGTGGCATGCCACCAACAAACAGCAAGAAGCTGTGTTAAAGTCTGTTGTTTTTGTGTGTCTAGAATTCCTTTTTAAGCTTTCTCAGGTTTTACAACAAATGGTGCCAACGTGGATAACTGAATCCACTTAAAACCTGAGAGAGCTTGGGAAAGTAATTCTAGACACCAAAGAACAGAGTTAAGCATGGCTTCTTGGTAGCAGCATTTTCTCTGGTGATATCTGTTTGCTAGAGGTAAACACATCTCATTTAAGAAAGGCTTCCTGACTCAGCTTTAGCTGCAAAAACCTTGCAGCTGTTTTAATAGGGCCCACTAGCAAAACACTTAAATGGTTTTATGAAGAGCCGACAGCATGCTTCTTGGTGGAAACTTCAAAGAATTGTGTCAATAAACTTGGCTCCTGCCAGTACTTCTGCCTTGAGGCTAGACTCTCAGAAATCTAAGGAATGGGTGGATCCAGTTGTCAAGGCCATGGCTCGAATCCTAGCCATATGGTTTAGCAAATTAGAGACTCATGTGGTCAGGAAAAGAGAGATATACAGTAAAGATAGATTCAGATGAAAGAAAACCTCTAAATCATTTACAGTGTGTTTAATAATATATGTTGGCTTGAGAGAAAAAAGAAAAAGGATAAAGTCCTTAAAAAAAAAGAAGAAGAAAGAGAGTAGTTGGGTGTGGTAGCATACATCTTTAATCCCAACACTTGGAGGCAGAGACAGGTGGATCTCTGTGAGTTCAAGGACAGTCTGGTCTACAGAGTGAGTTCCAGGACAGCCAAAGATATGCAGAGAAACCCTATCTCAACAAAAACAACAACAAAAATTAAAAATAAAAATAAAAGAAATAGAGTTTAAAATAAGCCATTTAAAGATGACACAGAAAGTCTGGATACTGTATGTTATTGTGTTGTCTTTAAATGGTTTGATTGCTGAGGAAGGAAAAACAGTTGCTAAAAGACATTTGATTACAAATGCTGCTGGATAAATATATATTTTGAAAATGCTTTGAGTTCAAAATTGAAGTCAAAAGATATGTTACTTTGAAGAAGAGATTTTGTTTTTGTTTCCACAGGAAATGAGAGGCTGTGGATTCATTCTGGGTTAAGAAAAATCAGATTTGATCTAGAAAGATCCCCTGAAGAATCTCTGATAGGAGCAGATGGTCCAAATGATCCAACATTTCAGAGGACCTCTGCTGGAGTTTCCTCTGAGTTCTACATTCAGAACAGTTTCAGACTGCTGGCTGAGATGATGAAGCCTCACAGAATACTCCAGTCAGGATTTGAACATAATTCTAAATCTTCTTTAGGTTCCCATAAGATTATCAGCACCCCCAATCAGCAGGAAGTGGCATGGAAAACTACACCCACATTTCCAAAAAATGGATTATGGATATTTATCTTTGTTTAGAATGTTGGTTACAAGTTGTTATGGATAATGGTCAGGAAGAAAGCTAAACAAAGGAGAATAGATTCAGTTCTTGTTTTTAAAAAGTGGGGGAGTGCTGTGGGACAATGATCTTGTACCCTGTAAAGATTTGTCATGTATTGGTTTAATAAAACACTAATTGACCAGTATCCAGGCAGGAAGTATAGATGGGGCGACCAGGCAGGAAGTAGAGGCAGAGTGATGAGAACAGGAGAATTCTGGATAGAGGAAAGGTTCAGTGTGCAGTCATCATCTAGAAGCAGAGGAAGCAAGATGAGAACGCCTCGCTGATGAAAGGTACCGAGCCACGTGGCTAACACAGACAAGAATTATGGGCTAATATAAGTTATAAGAGTTAATAAGAAGCCTGAGCTAATAGTCCAACCAGTTTATAATTAATGTAGACCTCTGTGTGTTTCTTTGGGATGGAAAGGCTGTGGGACCAAGCAGGACGAAAACTCCTGTCAACACCTCCCTCCAATTAAGCCCCCTGCTATGTGTTCTCAGCAGTGTGTACTCTGTCTTCATGTGTTTATCAGCTGTGACTACATACACACATGGAAATATGTGATATTTGCCTGCCCTTCTAGGTGCAATCTCCATGAGGCCAGAGGGCCTGTTTGCTCGTTCTATCCCAGTGTCTGTGACTGACATCAGGACTGGTCACGAACTGACAGGATCCAAATTGAGATAGAGGGGAAAAACAGCAAATAAGGGTGGCCTATTGGGACACCATGCCTACCTCCACTTCCAAACTTTATTAATAAACAAAACAAAGACTCAGCTTACAACTTAAAAAAAAAGATTACTTATGTGTGTGCATGTGTGTGTGTATGTGTGTGTCTGAGTGTGTGCCACGTGTCTGTGTGTGCTTGAGTACACATGCCCATGCATGCACAGAGGCCAGAAGAGGGTGCTGGATGCTCTGAGCTATAGTTCATGTATTTGTAGGACCTTGGCTTGTTACATGAGGACTGGGATCTGAACTCTGATCTTCATGATTGAACAGCAAGTTCTCTTCACTGTTGAGTCCCCTTACCAGCACCTGACCCCATAACCCTTATTTTACAGCAGCTTGTCTCTGTCCCTTCGATTTTGCATCTTTCTTTTCTATCTCCTGCACACATCATAACAACACCTGTGAGAGGACACAGGCACAACAATTGTTAGCTCCTTCATCCACAAATGCAGGTGATAAAACCAAAGCAATCTTAAAAATAAACAAATATGACATCCTCAGATTTCTAGGGTGAACATACTGTGAATCCACTGAACTGTACATTTTAAACTGCTAAGATGATAATTTTTGTGACATTTAAAGTTTATTTTTAATTCTATGTATGCAAGTGTGTCTGTGAATGTAGATGTCCTTGTCAGAGCTGGAGTTACAGGTGGTTGTAATCTGCCTGACATGGGAGACAAACAACTTAGGTCTTGTGGAAGAGCAACACCTGCTCTTAACTACCAAGCGATCTCTGTAACTCCACACATGCATTTAAGAAAGCATCATCTGAAGTCAGGCAGTGGTGGCACATTCCTTTCATCCCAGCACTTGGGAGGCAGAGTCAGGCGAATCTCTGAATTCAAGGGCAGCCTGGTCTACATAGTGAGTTCCAGGACAGCCAGGACTACACACAGAAAACTTGTCTTGAAAAACCAAATCAACAACAACAAAAAAGTGCATCATCTAGTAATATGGTTCAGGATGACCTTGAATTCATAGTCCTCCTGCCTCAGCCTCTCTGGTGACGACAGGCATGTGTCATCATGCACGGGCAGTGTGTCATGTGGATCTTGTCCCAATTAAGAGCATATATGATCTTCATTACTGTCTTAGTTAGGGTTTCTATTGCCGTGAAGAGACACCATGACCATGACAGCTCTTACAAAGAAAAGCATTTAGCTGAAGTGCCTCATAGTTCAGAGATTCTGCCCTTTTCACCATGGTGGGGCCTGGTGATATGCGCATGGGGCTTGTGCAGGCAGACATGGTGCTAGAGAAGTAGCTGAGAGCCCTATAGCTTGCTGGCAACAGGAAGTAGACTGAGTACCACACTGAGCAAAGCTTGAGCATGTTTGATAAGCTAAAGCCTGTTTCCACGGTGATACACTTCCTCTAACAAGTGTGTACCTACTCCAATAAAGCCACACCTGCTAATAGTGCCACTCCCTTTGGGGGGCCATTTTCTTTCAAACCATCACGATTTCCCACTATTTATATAAAGTGTGAGCCTCACATAGCTAGAGTGGAGACTGACCTGAATCCATAAATGCCTGAGAGGATAAATACTTAGAATCTAGCACTGGGAGGCACCTTAGACATCATTTTGTGTGTGTGTGGGGGGGGATGGGGTGGTAGAGAGCACTGTAAATCTAAACCTATGACCAGCTGACCAGTGCCTGACTAGTACCTCTTTTCCAAGTACCCCTCCAGGTTGTAGGGTCCTCCCTCCATCTCAGAGTATGTCATTGTGGTGTCTTCCACTTGTTCCTTAAAGACTTAATTATTCAAAACTAACACAGGACTCTCCTGGAGCCTTCCTCCATCCCACAGATCCAGCCTTGTCTTCTGGGTCCAGAGAAAGCAGTTCAAACTTCTAGCTCACCTGACCCCTTTAATACAATAAAAGAGGGAGGGCTCTGTGCATTGGGAATGTTAAAATCCCATCCTAGATGCATCTTTCCTTGAAGAGTGCCACTTGGAATTTCTGGTCCTGGTTCCCTTTGAACACTTATCATAGTGAAACCACCATGCCAGCAGCGGATGCTTGAGGAAGGAGATTTTGATGATAGGAGAAGGAGAAATATTGTATCTGGAGAAGAAATACCTCCAAGCAAGGTCCTGCCTTTCTTGAGAACTAGAGGTGAAACAGGAAGGCTTTATCTGGGTAGAAGACCATAGGCACAAATAACAGAAAGCAAGTCTCAGCTCAGTGATGCAGAGAGACACTGGAACTGCTTGAGCACCTAGAAATACACGAATCAGGAAGTGACATCAGTAGGATGCTTAGAAACCTTGATCATCAGGCCCGAGGTCAATAGTTAGCTTTATTTGTCAATTTGACATGCCTAGAGCCACCTGAGAAGGGAATGGGCTTGTTTGTGGGGGGATTGTCTTGATTCTTAATGGATTAAAAAGGGCCCAGCCCACTGTGGGTGGTACCATTTCTAGGCCATCCTGGACTTTGTAGGAAAGATAGCCAAGCATGTGGCCAGCAAACTGCCTTCCCCTATAGATCTGCTTTAAGTTACTGATCAACTTCCTGCCCTGACTTCTCTAATTATCGACTGTAATATAACTAGAACATCACGCTATTGAATTCATACCCAACACACATACACGCATGCACGCACACGTGCACACACACACACTTTACTATGTGTTCCACCAATGTTGTCTATACCTGGACACAGAGTATTCTAGAAGTATTTCCGTTTTAATTCATATGTATACAGACACAGGTAGTTAAAACAAATGATCAAAGAGACCTCCCACCAAAGGGGCAATATAGGCTATTACTGTTCCTCTTGGTTGCCCGCCATATCATAAAGTTCTTATTGATGAAGACTTTACACACTTTGGTTACAGGACTTGGAGAAATCAGCTGGTACTGGCCTGGAAGCCTCCCTGTGAGGACTAACTCTCAGAGTGCCAGAAGGTGCTAGTCAAACCACCAAGGGCAAAAGGTTATCAACAGCCTTACCTGGCTACAAAGCCTGAGAAACACAGCAATGACTGGACCAGCAAGATAAGCCCAATGGTGCCAAAGCAGCACCTGTGTCTTGGAGGATTAGACTTAAAATCTGCTCATTTGGAGGGAACGCAGGCCCGATACTGTAAACATAGCCAAGCACCTATAGTTTGAGAGGTCATGGGCCCTAGAGGAGAACCTACCTCCACCATGTTGCTAAATCAATATAGTTCCCAGCTGCCTTCTAAATGCTCACCCTTATACCCATAGACATCCACAGTTCTCACCTCTCATCAAAGAAGCTTCTTTTAGCCAGAGACAGAACTGATTAGAGAGATCTGAATTCAGGGAAGCAATGACCATGAGATGCCTAGCCCCAAACGGGACATTTGTAACACAACCCTATACCCAACACTCAGGGAACATTCTGGAAGAGAGCCAGGGTAGATTGTAAGAGCCTGAGGCCCAGGGTCTGCTATATGATCCTGGACAAAGATCCTAAATTCATACATTCTCAGTATGACTGTGTGCACAAGAACATATCAGGTGACATACTATAATGGATGGAGGAAAAATTTACAAGCATCCCCAGATGAAGAACTATAGGGGGTGGCTGATGAGGGATGGGGAGCCAGTTTTCTTCAGAGATGACCCCCAATCCTAAGTGGCCGGCCCTAAATACACGAACATGCAGATGACACTAATTGGACTCAGTAGTTGTGTGTGTGTATGTATGTGTACATATGTATGTATGTGTATGTGTGTTTGTGTGTGTATGTAAAGCAATAATTTTGAAAGAAGAGATTACGAATTTGAGAGGAGGTGTTGGGGGAACAGGTGAGGAGTTGGAGGGATGATGGAGGAAGGTCATTGAGCAATAAAGAAACTGCTTGGCTGGCCCTGATAGGTTAAAACATAGGTGGGAGGAGTAAACAGAATAGAATTCTGGGAGGAAGAGGAAGTGAGGTCAGACTCTGCTCTGCTCCTGGAGAGACCCAACAGCTCTGCTCTCTGGAGCAGAGACGCCAGGCTCTGCTCTCCCAGGCAGCTCCGACCCAGGATGGACGGAGGCTAGAATCTTCCCGGTAAGTGCACCTTGGGGTGCTTACACACATCATTAGAAATGGGCTAGTCCAGGTGCGAGAATTAGCCTGTAAGGGCTAGAGTTCATGGGCCAAGCAGTGTTTAAATGAATACAGTTTGTGTGTTGTTATTTCGGGCATGACCTAGCAGGCGGCCGGGGTGCTGGGGATGCAGCCCCGCCGCTCTTAGTTCAACAGAGGGAGACAAGGCAGTTGGCAAAATTGAGTGTACTTATGCCTAGAATTCTTAAATTTAAAAAATATATTATTAAACCTGTCATTGACAAGGGACCAAGCAAAGACTTCTGTGTCAGATCCTTGCTGGCTCAGGAGCACCATGAGACCTCTTTCTGCCCCTTGCTCTGCAGCAATGGCTCCTCCCTGGCTGCTCCATGCCTGATTCTCACTGATCTTTTCTGCCTCACCATTGACTCCAATGTGCCTTGGCAGTGTCTGTCCGGAAGTTCGATTCTAACCTGATCTCAGACTCTTGGGCTTTCCCTCTTCCTTAATTTCTTCCACAGATTGCCAAGGATTCTACCGTCCTTCACCCTGCCCCCACCAACCAGTGGACTGAAAAATGACCGAGCTGAAGGGGAAGCTAACCCTCCCAGCCTGGAGCAGGGTCTGTCAATCTGATTTTTAAATGAAGGAGGAGGTTTTCGGGGGGCCCAGAGAGGATGCAAAGATCAAGCGCAGCGGCAGAAAGCCGTCTCTGACTGGGAGCACATTCTCAGACTCAGAGGACAGAGCCGTATTTAAAGTGAACTGGAACAAGCCTGTAACATCAGGTGCGTTCTGCCTTCAAAAATAGCTGCCAGTTAGAAAGGTTTATTTACATACTGATTCCACGCTAACTTTGTAATGGAATGTGCTGCCTGCCTGAGACCTAACAACTGTCATCATAATTTTCTCTAAAAATACAGGCAGAGAAAAACACTCAGTGAACCCTCTGCTGGGGAGTGGCTACAAAAGGCCCTTATCCCAGACTGACAGACCCGGGCAGGCAGGGAAGGAATATTGAAGAAAATACCTCTTAGCAGCCTTCAACCAATCTATGCCTATATTGCACTCCAGTGTGTGCGTTTTGTGTCTGTCTCTCTGTCTGTCTGTTCTGTCTCCTCTCTCTTTATGTTAGCCCTAAGCTAAGGTAAAGAAAGCATCTACCTCGGCTGCAGAGAACCCTTGGAGAAACTCCAGCTGCCCACGTATAAGAAATAATGGATGAGAAAGAGGTCCCAGTGGCCCATCAGTTCCAAGGCCCCACCGTGGCCTCCCCTCTGCCTCCCTTTCTCCTGACATTTCCCTACCAAAGATTCCCCCACCCCACTCCACCCCATCGCCCCTCCATGGCTGTAGCCTCCCGTGTTTTTGAATTTCTCACTCAGGCTGGGTTCTTTCTGAACCCTCCCTCCCCGCCTCAGGTTTGTCTCTGTGGATCCTACAGAGCTGATCCCTGGCAAGGCTGTCATCGCTCCCCGGCACAATATTAGCAATTTAAATGCCTCTTTGCCAGGCCTGATGGAGCTGATTCGGTTGTGATCCTGGGCATATGGATGGCATATTTGCCGCGAGCTAGGTGAGACGCGTCCCAGAAGGACCGCCGCCAGCCCCCGCAGCCGCTTCCCCGCCCGCTCGCTCCCGGCGGCCGGAGCCAGCCTTCCCTGCTGCCCACTTTGTCTCCACCGGGGCCCCCGCTGCTGGGGGACAAATCTTTCATTCATGAACGGGAGCTTGTTAGGCCAACTCCGGACTCTAAAGCCACTTAATTAAATTGTGGAAAGTTGCTTGGCCCCGGTGGGAAATTTGCACACAAAGGCACCGGGGTCGGGCGCTCCCTTCCAGCCGGGAGTCACACAACAAAACGGACTACAACCGCGCGCTCCGCAGGCCCCGGCTCTGCTGCCCCCAACTCCCACCCCTGCTACTGCTACGCCTGCAAAAGCGGAGCCCCTCAATACAGGGCGTTTGTTAGGACATGTTTTCCCAGCGATTCACTGACGGGCCTTTCTTTCCTCCCTCGGCAATCAAGGGCCGCAAGTGGAGGCTGAGAGTCCTCCATGGCCTGATTGCTGAATTTCCAAAGGGAAGAGTGTAAACAGGTACATTGAAAAAGGCTCTTTTGAACAATTATGTAAACATTCCAAACACTATTTGAAAACTTTCACAGTGGAACCGTCACGTGGGGCATTCTTGTTTAATTGCGCGGGGACAATGCCTGCTGGCTGGCTACCCCAGCTGCCTACAAGACCCTGCGAGGAGACCGCCATGGGTGTTCTGGCTCCCCAATCCATACAGAAGCATGCCCCCGGGGCAGGGGCCGGGGCTCTTTCTTCTGCACCCGGTTTCTTCGGGGATCTAGTTCAGTGTTCTGCCCATGGGGTGGGCTGGAAATCCACGACGCAAGATGCCTGTAGATGCGCAGTGGAAACTTCTATGCACCGCAGCTGCCTTCAAAGCCTTAGAAGCTCAGTAAGATACCTAGCAAAATCGTCGGCAAGGTTCCCCTCCCCATGGGAACGCCCTTGGCTCTCCATTCCCTCCTCTCCTACTCTATCACTACTTTGCTCGCTCTTCTGCCTGTTTCCATGTGGCCTGGAGACGCATGATTCACTAACTGATTACGTTGCTGGAAGTTGGAAGAGTTTAAGACCCACACGCATATTGCTTCATCTCTTACTTCCTAGGGACGCCGGGGCTGTGGTAGCTTTTCATATGTATGTTTTAATCATTTTATATCCAGTCTCCCAGCGTTTGGGATCCATGTAGCCCACAACCGCTGTGCCTCAAGCTTTGTAGCGATTGCCTGAACAAGCTCTGCCCTCCTGGAGAGTGGCACACAGTGCGTTCAATTTTTGCTTTCTAAAGGTCTAGTTCTTAAACGCTAGGAAGTAGAGGGAGAGAAGAAAGTCTAAATGGTTAACAAAAAAGGCACTTGTATATTACACACGTGAGGGACATATGAGACACGGAAGATACTTATGATAACAAAGTAAGAAAAAAATACCGAGTCTCAAAATGCTATCTGCACTGTTCTGGCAAGACCAAGAAACACCGAATTTGGCAAAGGACAGGAAAGGACCGTGCAGGAAAGAAAACACTTGTTCTGGGGAATGGGAGTCTTTAATGTCCGTGTGTCCTGGTTTATCAAGACAAGGTCTGGAAATGCTGGAAAATATCACTGTAGACGTGTGGCTAGACACGAAAGGTCTCTCCAGGAACCTGCAGACAGTCATCCACCCCAGCCTGAAGCATGGAGCATCCTTGCCTAGGATTCGGATCAAGCTTCGGAGTCAGTTCCTCCAGTCTAAAGAGGAGCCTTGCTTGTCTGTGTGCAGAATCACAATTACAAGATGAACCAGAAAGGAGGTTGTAGAAACAGTCATGCCCAATAGCATCACTTGAAGAGCAGAGGCCGGAAGGGACAAGAATTTCTTCCCATCTCACAGGGCTCCCTGAATAAAGGGTCTCAAAATAAACCTCTCTCTTAGGGTTATTTAAGACAGCTACAGTCAACACGCATCACACACCAGTTCTGTGCAGTAAGATAGGCATATAAAGTCACAGAATAACTTCGATCCCAACAAATTCATTCACGTTCTTTGTTTTGAGATAGGGTTTCTCTGTGTACAGCCCTAGCTGTCCTGGAACTTGCTCTGCAGACCAGGCTGGCCTTGAACTCACAGAGATGCTCCTGCCTCTACCTCCCTTGAGTACTGGGATTAAAGGCATATGCCACCACTGTCCAGTAGAACCTTCACTTTTAAATAAAGATTATTTATGTATGTATACCTGCGTGCGTTTTTATGTACCACATATATGTGCAGGGGCCCTCAGAGGTGCCCTACATCTTGGAACAAGGGTTACAGATCATGGCGGACCTACTTATGTGGGTTCTGGGAAGCAGTCCCAGGTCCTCTACAGCAGCAGTAAATATTTTTAACTGCTGAGCCATCTCTCTGGCCCTTAAAATCATCTTTCTTTTAAAAACACACAGGAACTGACTGGGTTTTGGCAAGGGCATCAAGACAACTCCATGAGAGAAAGAGGAGCTTTCTCGTGTGTTATTCTGATAGCAAGAGGATGAACAGACCCTTACCTCGGACTGCGTGGACAGGCTGGCTCAGAGCAAATCACAGCCGTAGGAGGCCACACTGAAAATGTTTGAATGAGCAGACATGACCTTCATGATCTGGGATGAGATAATAGCTCTCAAACTGTGACATCAAAAAGGCACATGACAAAATCCACATGACCAAAAACAAAACAAAACAAAAACAAAAAAATATAAAAATAAATTTGATCAAAATTTTAAATTTTGCCTGCTTTGAAAGATGCTTTCAGAAAGCAAAGGCCAACTTGCAGAGAAAAGAGAACAATTTGTGAACCACACGTCTGATGAGATTAGAGAGATGGCTCCGTGGTTAAGAGCTGGTACTGCTCTTATGGCAGCCCTGAGTTTTATCTCTCTCACCCATCTCAGGTAGCTCAAAACCACTCATAAATCCCGCTTCCTGAAATCCACATCTTCACCCCTTGTCAGTCACCCATACACACGTGGCGTACAGTCACATAGTCTCTCTCTCTCTCTCTCTCTCTCTCTCTCTCTCTCTTTCTCTCTCTCTCTCTGTCTCTCTCTCACACACACACTCACACATTAACAAAAGATAAAAATAAACAACTAAAAATATATAAAATATATAAAAAAAGTTTCCAGTGCAACAATGAACAGACAAGTGACATAAAACTCAGCCAAGAGCCTGAGTAAACATTTCTCCAAGGAATAAGTCACCCAGGAAGGCACACAAAGGAAGGCACACACGGTAAGCTGGTGAGAAGCATTCAGCGTTACTAAGGAAACAGATGAAGTGACAGGTACAGAGAGATGCTGCCCCACGCCCACTAGCATGGTCCCAACAGAAGAGACCATGGGAACTACTGATGGAAGTTGGTGTGGTAACACATGGCTCTGACACCAGCTTTGGGGAATCTGAGCCATTCAAGGCCAGCTTTGGGGAGTCTGAGCCGTTCAAGGCCAGCTCAGGTGGCCTTGATTATAAATTCAGGCCCAATCTGGGCTACAGGAGAGCCTGTCTAAAACTAACCAACCACACAAGACAACAAGAGCAAAAACCAAACAACAACAACAACTGAAGTGGAGGAGAATGTAGAGAAACTGGGACTCACATGCTGCTGATGGAACATAGACCGGTTAGTGTGTTATTGTCAACGCAACACAAACTAGAGTCACCTGGGAAGAAGGAACGTCAATTGAAGAATGGCCTCCCTCAGATTGGCCTATGATGTCTCTGTGAGGCGATTTTATTGATTGCAGATTGTCACAGGACGGCTCAGTCCGTTGTGGACACTGCCCACCCCAGACAGGTGGTTCCGAGTTGTGTAAGAAAGCAGATAATGAGGTAGAAGGATGGCTCAGAGGTTAAGAGCACTTGTTGCTCTTCCAGAAGTCCAAGTTCGACTCCCAGAACCTACATGGCATCTCACAACCATGTGTAACTCTGGTCCTCAGAACCCAAGACCCTTTTCTAGTCTCTGTGGACACCGAGCATGCATGCAATGCACAGACAGGCACACGGACAAAACGCCCCTACACATAAAAACAATTTGAAGAGAAGATGGAGAGAAGAAAACAAGCTGAGTATGAGCCGCATTTCTCCATGGTCTCTCCTCCAGCTTCCATCTTCAGTGTGCCTCAATAATAGACTGTGGGATCTATGAGACAAAATAAGCGTTTTCCTCCCTCCGATTGTTTTTGCGTGTGGTATTTTATCTCAGTAACAGTGAAGCCACTGAAACAGAAAAGCAGCCTGGTGTAGTTATTACAGGAACATGGTCTAGCTTTTCCTCAAATGGTTAAATACAGAATCAATCAATGGATGACCTGACCATGGCACCCAAGAAAAGCAGGTCTTCACAAAAATCTGCACATGAAGGTTTGCAGACTCTTTAGTACCAAGAGCTCAAAACAGATACGAACAAACGGCAGAGTTCATTAGCTGAGGGACTGGAAAGCGCAGTGTGATGATTCTATCCATCCAAGGAGACACCATTCATTCAAGCAAAGTGAAGTCCTGATTCGTACTCTAAGCGAGGCGCAAACAGCGGCACCTTGCATGATTCCAGTTCCATGAAACGCCCAGGTCTGCCGACACAGAGGGTAGTGGCTACAGTGGGGTAAGGAAAAGAGAATGAGGAATGCCTATGAAAGACGACTGCTAAAGGACAGTAGGGACACTTTTGGGGGGCGGGGGTGGTGAAAATGATGGGAGTGGGGGCTAGACAGCCTTGGCCTTGCTGGTGTAATCAATGCGTTTGCAGAAGGATAAACTTTATGGTGTGTGAATAGCATCTCAGGTTGTTTAGTTCTTTGGTCTCTCTGTGTGTACACACATGTGGGAAATGTCTGTGAAAGGTTTTGCACACCAAAGTACCCCCAGTCTGACAAGTTCTATAGCAGGTGGGAAGGGCATGAGTATCTACTGAAATTCCTGCCTGTTCACCTGCCTCATTCCAGCCTCAGATCCTGGGGGTGCACCTGGGCATTCTGGGTACCCCTGACCTTCACGAGAGGCCACTGACAGACCCCTAACACCTTGGACAACCTGGCGAGACACTTGAGACACATTTGCTGAATAGAAGAACTAGCACGCAGTGGACAGAGGGACATTTTATCCCATTTACATCCATCCTTCGCCCTGAGACAAAGGAAGATGACGGGCTTTGCCATAGTTCTGTGAAATTATTTGTCCATGTTTATGAAAAGCTGGAGGTGAATGGAGACATTTAGGAGACCCCAGGGCCTGCCTCATGATTTCCAAGTGGTTTCTAGTGCTCTGTGTGGAGTGCCAGTCTGGGTTTACAGGAGAGTGGAAAGCTTGTGAGGCCAGGCTGGGCCATGGGACCTGTGCTGAAGGAGGGACAGAAGAAGAGCTGCTGAGAAGGTGGCACTCCTGGAGGGGGAAGGCTTGGAAATGTCATGGCACACCACACCTGTGTTTGGGGGGGGGTCCTGATATTACTGTCCAATGTCATGGTATGCCACATCTGTGTGTGTGGTAGGGGTCCCGAGATTACTGTCCAGTGTCATGGCATGCCACACCTGAGTGTGGGGGTCCTGAGATTACTGTCCATCTATAACTACAACCTCAGCTGGGGATGGTGTAACTCCCACAGGACCAGTGCTTTACCTTTCTGGTCCTTGAGCCAATATTCTTCAGAAATTCCAGAACGTGGAGCCAGAAACACCTCACCATGGGGTAGATACACCAGAGCCAAGTGCTTCAGAAAGGGAATGGAAAAGCTAATACGAAGTATGTCACCATCACATATGGACACATGGATGGGGTCCCACTTTCATTAGGAGAGGCATGGTGATGCACACACACACACACACACACACACACACACACACACACAGCACCAGGCCTGGAGGTGTGGGCTGGAATCTAGCTTTCATCGCTTACATTCTCTGGGATGAACAGACCTATTGCCTCCTCTAAGTCTGTTTTCCCAGCCATTAAATGGAACTAATAATCCATCCTCACAGGGAAGCCAGGCGGATTCCGAGGACTTCAGCACCATCAGTTGAAAAATCAATCTCTTACACTAGGAGACATTTTGTGCATGTCACAAAGTCAGGAATTCACAGGAATAATAGGGGAAAAGGGGAGCCCACTGGGACAGAACGCTTGCTCTCTGTGACTCGGTTTTATCATCTGTGAAGTGGGGATAACAACAGACCATCCCTCCAGGATTACTGCACATGCAGCAGACACAAAGCTCAACCCCACCTGGTGCGGGGAGCACTTTTTCAGAGGCTTAGATATTATTGTCGCTTTTTATTAATGCCATTATCTCTTGGCATTATTTCCTATGCAAAATGAAGTACTGTAGCAAGTAGCAAGGAAATACTGGCACAGCTGCCTTGTTTAGCTTAGGCAGTGCCATCACCCACTCCACATCTATCCCTCCATCCCTGTATCTCTGCCAGGCAGGAAGGACTAACTTGCCATTTCAGCCCCTATGAACGTCTGAGCCAAGACCTGGTATCAGGTCTTCTATGTAAAAAACTACAAAGCAGTAGAATATTGTATGACTTTTCCATAGCAAGAAAAGTTTGCCGACTCGCGTCTGTGGGAGTGGGTCCGTAATAGGAAGCTGTGGAATAGTCGCCTTAAGAAGAATTCACTATCCGTGAGACCTCCAGCCTGGAAAAGCCTTTGACCTCTGGACAAAGAGGCACATGTCCACAGCTACGATTTGACTCTATCTACAGCAGAAAGACAGGGGCAGCCTCCACCTAGGGAGGTAGAACCTGCGCAGAGGTTGTCGGCAGGAAGAGGCAGACCGCAGTTCAGTATTAAAAAAAGCACTTTCCACCCAAATAGCCGCCTGGAAATGGAATAGTCAAGAAGTGGGTGCTCCCCACTCCCAGCTGTGATGAGGAGAGGCTCCCGCTGCTGAAGAGATTAATATGTTGGATGAAGGGCTGAGTTACATTACACTTAAGGTCCTTTCCAATTCTAGGATTCTATGACTTCCTAACAGCGTGAGCTCCCAACCCCGGAGAGAGGAAGCCAGAATGGACCCGAATCTCAGAATATAATTATTGGCTCAGAAAAACAAAGGTGTTCCATAGTTGGCTCTTATCACCGCCATTGCCCCAGCCGGGGGAATAAAAAGGCTTCCTTCTTTCTGCCTCCAGCACTGGGACCACAGCCTTGAGTCCCCCAGGGGCCTCCTGTAGGCAGCACTTTACCACCTAGCCCTGCAAACGAGGCTCGGCCACTCAGCTCTGTGGGTCTCAGTGTCTTTGCCCCACAAACACCAAGCTTCTCTTTTACTTCTGGACACCACGTTGGGTGTGGGTGTGTCTTAGATCCCTTGCTGTTGCTGTGATAAAACAGCATGACCAAGTTCATGGTTCCAGAGGAAGGAGAGGCTGTCGTCACCGTGGGGATGCAAGGGAGCAAGTGGCAGGTACTGCCCAGGAGAAGGAAGCAGAGAGAGAGGTGGTGGTGGGTGGCACACAAACTGGAAGTAGGCAGGGCTTTCGAGTCTCAAAGTCATACCCCCTGCACCTCCCCAATGAGCATCACCAACTGGGGCTCCATATTCGAATAGTGAAGTCTCAGGGGTACATTTCTCATTCCAGCCACCCCAAGGCGATACTGAGACAAGTGAAACATCACCCCACCCTCAGGGATCCTACAGAATGGCAGAGCTGCTGGGTTCATTGCACACCAAGTAACAGAGGCAGCTCAAGGGCACTCTGAATCATGGAATGCCCCCACCCCCAAGAGGAGGTGACCCGCAATGAATTGCAGGGGTCATATAAAAGTTGGCTAGACCAGCACCATCCAGTTCTATGTTCTGTGGGTTGGCAATGTCTCTCAATCTATCGTCAGGGAAGCCGCTGGTCGCATGCGCGTTGCTCTCGAGCATTTGAGATGTGGCTTGTATGATTTGAGAAATGGAAATTTTATTAAAATTAAATTGTAGCTCTATTGGGGGGCACAGATAGGTACAGTGCCAAGGAAGAGTGATCCAGGCAAGACAGAGGGGGCAAAGTGCGTGAGGGTAATGTCGCACTGTGGGCCCAGCAAGGCGGACAACGAGTACATGGGTAGGTCATGAGCGGTGGACCACGGGTTCTGAAAGCCTTGTCCTCCATGCTGAAGAGTCTACACTTTTGTCAAGCTGAAAATATGAAGGGTTTCCGTGGAGAATGTTAAAGCTACCGCTGCAGAAACAGTATGGAGGGCAGTGTGGGGACAGACCGAGGCCACGGAAGCGGATGGGGAGCCTGAGGGCCAGAGCTGCATTGCTCAGCGCCTGAGCCATGGCTCAGGAAAGGGATGGAGACTCAAGGACTTGTACCGCTGACTGGACTTGCTGATGCATAGCAAGTACCCAAGAGGTTTCTATGGAATTCCATAAAATTCCAAGGGTCTTTGTTGTATGCAAGGCCACTAAGACACCCTTCCTTCTGTTAGGAGTTTTTCTCACTTTCCTTAATAAATAAATCTATGTTCCCTCTGCTCAAGATTTGTCTGTGCCTCCGTGTATCGTGGGTGTGAAACAACGAACTTGGAAATCACTAGCTCAGGGTAGCTTGCATGGTGGTTGGCTATCTGGGACCCTTTACCCCTGACTTAAGCTCATGAGGCTCTGGGAAAGGTTCATCACACCCAGAGGACCCACATCAAGTGTGCCTGTACTGGCCTAGCAGAAAAGGGCCCAGGGAAGAGCCCTGGAGAAGGCTGGGCTCTTAAAGGGTGAACTGAGACTAGGCTAGTGAAGGTACAGAGAAAATCAGAGGCAAGAAATACTGGATGCTAGGGTCACAGCAACAGGTCAGAGCTTCTGGGAGGAGCGGCCAGCGCCAAACACCGCATGAGCAGGAAAAGGTGGCCAGTGATTTGGCAATTGGGAAACTAGATATGGGTGATGGGAACAGATATAGAGGGGCGGGGGTTGAGGGTTACCATCATTGGGCTTTGGCAGTTCAGACTTGTTTCCTTATAGCATAGCCTGGAGACCCAGGGCCCAGTGGCTTTGTCACAAGTGTCTTTGACAGTCTAATGAAAGAAAGCCACGTCTTCCCTTCCCAGAAAAACTTGCACCTGCAAATGAAACCATATATTTCATCTCCGGATCCCCTACAGCTCAGCCACATGGATTCCCCAGGTTTTTTTTTTTTTTTTTTTTTTTTTTTAGAAAAAAGTCTAAGGATTCTCCCTGCAGTATCTGAATCCTTCTCGAATGGGCTGTTGTCAAAATCTGCAGTCAGATAGAAACCTTCAATTCCTCTCTCCCAGAGGCCCTACAGCCTCAGTTCCATCCCAGTTCATTCACGGTTCCAAGTTTATTGTCTTGCGGCCTGTCAATCAACTCTGAACCCTTACACAAATTAGCATCTCTAAAGCTCAAGTCTGTGTCTCTGCCCAGAGTGGTGTTGCTGGCCTTTCCCAAGGTCTTTAGCCTGGAGTACAAAAGGGTCAGGCGCGGTAACAAAACCGTGGGCACTACTGCCCTCCTCCACCCCTTGTTCCACCCCACCATAACACAGCAAGGCTAGAAAAGGGTCCTGCTCCTTGGTGCTGGTGGCCCAGAGCCAAGGGATCTTTTCCAACTGAATGTCTTGCCTTATGGACATTATATGAGCCACACACTTCTGAACAAGTTAAAGTCTTGCTGTTTCTTCCCAGGTTTGGGGATGCCCCAGATGCGCTGGAGGACCCAGAGCCCAGAGGATACACAGTTGCAAAGTTTTTCCAGGCGGAAAGAGCAAATATGGGCGGGGCATAGATGGAGGGATGGGAGACAAGGGTGGGAGGAGGGGGAGTGAGGAAAAGTCTTACCGTGCCTCTGTATCCAGACTCTCAAATTAACCTTTGTTGTTAAAGCTTTTACAGAATAAAATTTCCCCAAACCTTACAATATACCAGGGCTACAGCTAACAAGAGTAACATCAGCCTGACGCACTACCGCTTTGTTTTTAAGTAGCCAGTGCACATGTTTAAGGTATGTTAGTCAATGTTTTGACATGAATATACATAGTGGAATGAGTACTCCAGTCAGCAATTAATGTATTCATCCCACACAGCTACCGGTTTTTTTTTTTTTTTTCTTTTTGGTCTGGTGAGAGCCTACCATCTACTACTCCGCTACAAGCTCCCTGCCCACGGGCACAGAACTACTGATTGCCATCCTCAGACTGCACATGGGAATAGCTAGGTCGGATTCCTCCCGAGGTTAGGGCAATCGTGCACCCTTAGCTCGTTGTCTTCCCTTGTTCCCCACGTTCCTGCCCTGCCCAGCGACCTCCTTTCTAGTCCCCTCTGTCCAGAAGCTCATCCCCACCCCAGAGCTAGGAGATCGGCTCGCTCTCCGCTGTGGTTCCTGCAGGCAAGGCAAAGCTAGCAAACTCCCTCAGAATCCGCCCCCAAACAGACCTCCACATCACTTCCAGAATGTTATCTGTTACAACGTGCGTGCATAGTGTCACATAGCATGGGGCTCCCCAGAAGGTGCTGGCTGCTCAGAACTGCCGCTATTGGGTGTGATATTGGCCCTTTAGATTTCACAGACAGCCTCTTAGACTACAAACACGCACTCACACGCGTACTCGTACACGCACCGCCTCCCCCCAGCAGACTGCGCGGTGTGCCGTGTGTGTGGGGAATGTGTCATCGCACCTCTCCTTTGGAAGCAGCGAGATCTTTGTGAATTTGGGAACTGCAACAGTTTGCACGCTGAGTGGGTACAGGAGGTTTCCAAGCACCCCCACCACCCCGCGCCGCCGTTCTCCAGTACAGTGTGCTAATTTAGCACTGTTCACCTATCTCATTCTGCCAGATCCCGGATGGAGTCTTCCTCCCTGCTTGTCCAGCACACAGCCTAGATTAGACCCTCCACAGAGCACAACAGATCTCTGCGGTTTCTGTTGGTTTGCTCAGGCTTTTTAATAGTCAATAGCTTATACAAATGACATCCGGCTTGGGTTCTCTCTGCTGCTGTCCAAAACTGGGTTCATTGACTCTGTGTGACTGTGACAGGGGAGGATAGGGCAGTTCAGAGACAGCAGATGGTTTGTCCAAGGTCAATGTTACAGGAAGTCCCAAGGAAGAGATCAGAAACCCTGGCTCCAGGGTCGGGGACTTTTTGTTGAGTTACCCTTCCCATGATAAGCATCTCAACTGGTTCTTGCTTGTTATTAGTAACTTTAACTCACACAGTATCACATCCATTCTGGCCCCTGAATTAAGGCTAAGACTACAGACTGGTTTCTACTCATTGGTCACTGGCTTTATTGCCCATCCCGCCGGGAGAACCAGAGACCCGTTGGCTGGAGACCAGCTTGTGTCATGTGAAGGCCATACTGGTCGATGCAATGATGAGGCCAGTTTTCAGCCCCAGGCTTCAGTTTTGCTGCTCCGCGGGGCGATCTTTAGCCATCGTTTTTATGTGAGGTGAGAAAAGGGGCAGACAGTGGACTCTGGAGTCCCGGTACTCACCCCGGATCCCAGCTCTGCACTCACAGATCTCCCCAGCCTCCACTTCATCATCTGTAGGGTCCTAGCAGCCTTTCATCATGGGCACCAAGTGGGAGCCAGAGTGACATCCCATGGGCTGGATGAATTAAACCACAGAAACCGACCACTCTCCGTTCCAGAGGCTGGCAGTCCAAGACGAGATGAAGGTGCAGGCAGAGCTGGTGTCCTTTTGTGTCTCTCTGCTCCCCGCCACCTCACACAGCCTTTCCTCCATACTTGAATGTGCCCACGTGGCTACATTTCCTCTTCTACCAAAAAAACAAACAAACAAAAAACACCTATCAGATTAGATTTGAGTCCATCTTAAAAGCCTTATTCCTTTAAGGGCCCTGTCCCCAAATACATTCTAAGCCATTACTGTTTCAGAGCTTGGATTTGGAAGACCCCAACTCACCTCTTAAGATGTTGTGAGAAACAGACAGGATGTTCTTTTTAAGGCACAGAGCACACTGTCTTTAAAGTCACTGTTCCAGAAACATCTGCTCTTCCGACCTCGGCGTCTTCATCTAAAAGATGAAAACAGTAATGATTCCTCTCTTCTGATGACATTGGTGCAGGGTGCCTGCGAACCTGCACCTGCCATATGACAGCATGCATGCCAGGTGCTGGGGAGACGGCTTGAACTGGCCACTGATCTTAAAATAACCAGACGGGATCTCAAGGGGATCTTTGCTGGGTCGGAGCTGTTTGGAAGTCACAAGTGAACCGAGTTTGCGAGATCTCCTTTGGGTTCTTGGATGGGATATCATCAGATGGTAGGGACGTATGACCGTGCTCTCCAGAGCTCTGGCCTAAACATTGGGGAGCCAACCTAAACTGCTATAACCAGCTGACAACTGGAAGTTTCCAGAAGGAAGTCACTGGGATCTCAGAAAAGATTCTCTTCATGCCCTGGGAAGGCAGGATTATGAGGTCAAACCAAGTGGAATCGCTGTCCCTTCTGTTCTGAGCTGCAGAAACAACACGTGCTTGAGCCTAATATTAACCCCTACTTTGTGAATTCATCTGTCTGGACCAGTTTCCGCTGACTGATGCCCGTGGTTATGACAGAGGCAGAGGAAGGAAGAGGGGGCTAGAGGAGGGAGACCCAACCCCGTATCTGCAGCAGCCTGAGGACGTCTGTTCAGAGATCTCTACTCAGGCCTCTGAAGCTAAGAATTTGAGCCCTTTTGAAGCAAACTCGGAGTTTATTAAGACACAGTTTTTGTTTTAATGCATTTATCCTGTTATTATCGAGTGTGTGTGTGGGGGGGGGGGAGGAATGTGAGCCTGTGAGTGTGGACATGGTGGGCTAAGCTGCTTATGTGAAGGGCAGAAGACAATGTTTGGGGAGTGGGCTTTCTCCTTCCATGTTGTGTTTGAGGCAGTTTCTCTCTCCTCACTCTCCTAGGTCACAAGGAGGTTTAGAGACACGGAGGATTCGAAAATTACAGGTTTGCAGCTAGTTAAGCCCAAAGATCATACATATACCTTTAGCTCCTAAGTATTGTTCATTGCTACCTTACTATCGTTACTTGGGACATTTCTGTACAAATATTGTCTCTATGTAGGTAATTTTGTTAATTGTGCTAAAACTCTTTTTTGTTTGTTTGTTTTTTTGAGGCAGGGTTTCACTATGCAGCCTTGGCTGGCCTGGAACTCCCTATGTAGACAAAGTAGGTCACAGAGATCCACTTACCTCTACCTCCTGAGTACTGAAATTCTTGACTCTGCCCTGGCGAGAGATCAGCCAGACTTTACAGTGAGGCATTCCTTTCCTGTCCCGTGTCTACTTAGTTTTCCATCCTTCTAGCTTGCCTCCCTTCTATCAACTAGCAGCCCATTCGTTCGTTCCATGAGGCCTTACCTTGGCCTGTAGTTTTAGCCGCCAGGCTGGCCCAATGGACCTAGTATGTGTGCCCTTTCTCTTCCTGCCTAAGTTTTGGACCCCAGGAAAGAAGAGTGGACACACAGACGGAGATGGGAAGCCGCTGTTACTGATGAAGTTAGCTGCGGAAAACACAGCTTGGTCACAAGTGACTGTGGATTTCCCAGCTTGGGTCCAGTCCTGGATGGAGCAGACCAGCTACTCGGTCACAAGATGCTTCATCACCAAGGTTCTCCGGTAAAGGGATCAGCCATGCCTTGTCTTCTGACTAGTGGCTTCACTCACCTACTAAGCTCAGAGAGCCCCGTTTCTGAACTCACAGAACCCTACCCTCTAAAGTCTATAATGAACTCCCTTTGTTCTGGGAGTTGGTGTTGGATCTCCGCCATATTCCAGCTTCCCACACTGAGAATGACTGACGTTAAAGTACTCCATCGCCGGACATCCGTCTCAGCCAATCTCTCTATCGGATCTGGATAGAATCTTTATTGTTCAAAACATAAGGCAGGTTGGGAAATCTCACCCTGCCTCTTCCTTCTGGGGCTCCCTGTGCTTGGGTCTCTGTGGAGAAAGAAGCCCTCACTGAAGGAGGCTGAGCTGCTGGGCCCCTCCCCATGACTCGCTGAGGGTGTGGAAGGAACAGCAAATACAGTAATGGCCAATTCAGGGCAAGTCTGCCTTCTGCCATCTTCCCAAAGGGAAACTGAGCCAGGGTAGAAGAGGTTTCCCCACCAAAAAGGAAAATAAGTACAAGATGAGGGGTCTGACAAAGAAAAACCTGTTTGTCAGTGGCCTGTGTTTGAGAGACTTCATTAAAACCTTTCAGGGTAAAGAGCGAATCTACATTCCAAGAGAGCTACAACATTATTGTTACTAGAAATCCTTCTCCTCCTTCTTCTCCTCTTCCTCCTCCCTCTGTCCCTCCTCCTTCTTTGACAGGGTCACCATATACAGCCCAGGTTGGCCTGGAATATATAGTCTCCTGTCTAAGCTTCCAGAGTACTAGGATTATAGGCCTATACTGCCATAGTTAGCTTTAGAAATCTATTTATTTTAAAAAAATTAATTGGTGGTGGTGGTGTGTGCACAGGCATGTGTGCGTGTGTGTGTGTTCTTTCTAAAGTAAGTGTGTGGAACTCCCCTCTAGTCTTTCCCTGAGGTCTGGACAGTGGACTCAGCCATCAGCTTTTCGCAGGAAACACATTTACCTGCTGAGGCATTTTGAAGACCCTCCAATTTTTGTCTAGCAGCTGGCATGTGGCTCCAGCATCTTGGCTTCCTCCCATCCTCCCCTCTCCTTTGTGTCTTTTCTCTGTTCTGAGCACTCTCGTGCAGCCATATCATCCTGGTTCTTTTTGATCCTCCGTCTTGGTTCCTGTTGCGCTCTTTCTCTGTGTGTCTCTTCTTAGTTTATAGCTGCGGACTACGGCGGCTGACATACAACTACAAATGACTTTTCTAGGTCTTAAAAACCCCAACTGCCATACCCCATCCTCCTTTCTTGGCACAAAGTCAAAAGCTAAAAAGGATATCCTAATGATGATAACCTTTGACAGATGTAGAATTTCCCAAACGTCTCAGTGGATAAAGGTGCTTGTCACTAAGCTAATCACCTGGGTTGATCCCTTGGATCCATGTGGCAAAAAGAGAGAACCAACTCCTTTGCCATACAAGTACCATGGCATGAACATTCACACACACACACACACACACACACACACACACACACACACACAATAAAGATTTAATCTCCCAAATATCTTTTCTGGAATGCTCTCTAAACACCAGCCCCAGAAAGCTTCGTGTCCGAGTCAATGCTGTGTAAAAATAACACAAATGCATCCAGCTTTGCATTAGACAAATTCATCTCAGCCGGAACCACTAATTTCCAATCCTCTTCTTCCCCTTACATTAAGAAAACGTGAAAGAAAATTAAGAAATTAAGGGAAACCTCCAACAGCACTTTCTCCTTACAGGGAAAGATCCTTTCTAGTAATCTGCTTTCAGGAATTCTGGCTCCTCGCCCAGTGATTAATCATGCACATGTCAAATCCGGGGAGGGATGTAAACTTAGGGAAAACTGCATTTGATACCGTTCTGAAAGCATTTGGTAAACACGGGATCCATAACACACGGCTGCAGAACGATCGCCAGGGTCTGATGGAGCAGGGCAACAGCGTGGGTCTGGGGGAGACTTCCTAAACCACAGCTGCGCCCTCCTCTGTAGATCTAGTTCAGACGTCTTGGCTCAAGGTCAGCTGGAGGCAAAGGCTGAGCAAGACACAGAACAAAGGTCTCAACCTCAGGCCGTGCCTTCCCCTCCTCTTGCCCCTTGTGAGGTTCTCCTGTAATAGTCACTGAAACATCAGAGATTGGGAGTTTGCATCCTCCCTCATGCCTGGTGATAACGAAACTGTTCCAAGCGCCATGAAAGGACACCTGGGAGAAAAGAAAGCCCGTGCTGCAGAGAGACTGGAATCTTGATGCCACCTCTCCCACCGTAACAAGAAGCCACTGCTTTCTCTACTTGGGCGCTCCACGTGACCACCTCCACCCAGCTGCTGCAGGAAGCTTCTCTGTGCTGGGAGATCCTCTCCCTGTCCTGTGTGTGCCGTTTCAGCCAATGTTCGCCATTGCAGCCAATGTACACCATTTTAGCTGATGTACGCCATTTTAGCTGATGTACGCCATTTCAGGCCATGTACTCGCTGGTCTGTTGACACTTCCCCTGGGGAAGCATAGTGTACACTTCTCAGTGGAAGGCTCACCCATGCTTGTGAACAGGAAGACCTCCAGCCTCTTACAGCTTCCCACTAAGGCCTTACACAGGAGAATAACATCCTTACATAATGTCATACTGAACCGTGCACATGCATGCATGTGTGTTCACACACACGCGTGCACACAACACAAGGTATATGTTCTTCCGTCACTTTAATCAATATCCAATTTTATTAATAAATTTCCAATTTTAATGCCTTTAAAAATAAATTGTAACTTATTCCATGAATTCACTGGGGTGTCTACCAGAAGGTAAGCAATATGGTGCAGAAATGGAATCTATTGGCGTCATGGCACATACATTCTGCGTTTACTCAGATATCTGAGCGCCACAAGACCCAGCCCACTCAGTGTTGGAATCAAGGTCGGGAGATATTCTTTCCGTGGCAGAGGAGGGGAAATAAAGATGCGGTGGAAACGGGTATTTCTGTGATGCCCACAGAGTCTAGGTGGAAACGTTTGGATTGGACCCTTAGAGCTGTGGCCCAGCCCAAGTCTCTTGAGCAAAGAGAATTCTCTCCCACCACCCGGTGCGTGTCCGGTGCTACCACGCTCTGGCTCTGCAGTTGTCACCAGTAGGGAGAAGAAGTCAGCGGGACGAAGGAGGATGTCACAGACAGTTGTCAGAGGAATAGGAAAATCTACTTTGGGGACAAACACCTTGACTTTGCTGAGGCATAAACGTAACAGCAGGGAGCCATTATTTCAGTGACAGAGCTTTGTTCCGTTGACATCATCTCTTAATTATCTGCACAAGGATGCGTCTGACAAGTTCCATGAGATGGGGTGGGTAACGTGAAAGCTGCTTCTCTGCACAGCGTTGCAATTCTGAAGGCAGAGTCGTCTCCGCGGGCGAGGGAGGAACTCAGGCAGTCAAGGGCTCACCTTGGCAGTTGCTGGCTGTGCGTGGCTTCTGACAGACCCAGTGTTGGTGATGCCAAGTCTCAATGAGCTGACTGGCCAAACTGGGCCACGTGGCTGTGTTGGGACTCTGGGGCTATAGGGATTCATAGACTAAGGCAGGAGTCCTAGAATGTCTTGGCCCAAGTCATTGCCATCTGCAAAAACCATGTCAGGCTCCGCCCACCTCTAGCGACCTGTGCCACCTCCCTGAACAAGGGTGACAAGTATGGACTATCTGACTGCAAACCAACTCCCCAAGTCCCGGACCTTTGAGCCTCATCTCTTCCTAATCAACCATGGGATTTTCTCTTCTTCAAGCCTGCTTTTCTTGTGTGCCTGGACAAAGTCCTTCTGTACTCAGAGGTATCCGTGCTTGCATGACCTCACCTTTTCGTAACCTCCACTCCCCTGGAAACTTGGGAAGGCATCTTCGATCCTTTTCTGCTGCCAGAGAATTTAGAGGCGTTCCCTTCAGGGAATGACCTGCATAGCACTTTAGTGTCTACTCAAAGGCCACCAAAGCTCCCCTGAAAGCATCACAGCATCCATCTGCTCAATGGTCCAGAATGGCCATGCTGGATATGAAGGTTGGGTATCCTAGCATGATCCTCTTCGCAAGTAGCCAAAGGCCCAACCCAAGGGAATTTTATGTTAAATAACAGGTCTCCAGAAAAAGGAGACCACAGAAGAGCCTGGAAGGAATGGCAGCCAGAGTGTGTATCTGGTTACATCTGTGCCTTATAGCGCACAGGGAACTGACTGTGACCAATGGCACAGCACATTTTCCCATGCCTTCCTCTATTACACACTTGGATAATTAGCTCCCTGCCACACAGGCTTGGGCCTTCTGACATGATTTACTTTGGCCAAAAAGGTGGTAAGGGAGACACCCTGGCTAGCCCAGTGGATGATGAACGGCACATGGTCCGCTATCCCCAGGTGACAGTCTTTGGAGCTCCTGGGAAAGGTCACGGTGACAACAGTACAGTCTGAGAGGGTCCCAACATTTAAAGTACGATGCTGTCCCAAGTCATCCAACAACTTACATGCTGTCTGCGTTGTAGGTAGGAAGTGAAGCTGTGCACAGCAAATCTGCCTGAGAACCCAGCCCGGACAACCACGCCATCTTGGTGGATAGGAACAAAGACACTGGCTGGGGTGAATTCAGACTGAGAAGTCTAGAATGACAATTAATATTGAACATTAACCTGACAAGGTCCTGGGTACACGGATATTGGTTATTATCTGGGCTACGCTTAACATTTGAGTTGGTAGGCAGAGCTTGTGGGCCTTCTTCAGTCAGCTGAGGGCTTGAAGCAGAACACAGACTAAGGGGAACTCCTGCTGTCTGGCTGCTCGAGATGGGACATCTTCCCTCTGGCTGGAACATAGTTCTCCTCAGCCCCATGCCTTTGGACACTGGAACGACACAGCTTTACCTGGTCCCCTGCGTTCTTACTACAGACCTTGGAACTTCTTAGCCTCCATAATTGGATGACCAATTTCTTACAATAAATATTGTTATGTGCATGATTTTTTAAAATAATGAACTTAAGTTAATTTTACACATACACACATCCTATTGGCTTTTCCCCCTCTAGGGAATCCTGGCTCCCTGGTAACTAGCATGCAGGGCTCAGGGCATGCATTTCTGGTCCTCTGCAGCAATGCATTGCTTTCTTCCCTTCCCCCAGGATGGTTGAGACAGCAGGAAGGTGGGTCTCTGCACCTTGCAGAATCATTTGTTTTAATTGCAACCAGCAGTGACCCCTACACACGCACACTGGTGCCCCCCACTGGTCCTGCTCCTTGTCCTCCTTGTCCTCCCTGGTAGGTGCCCAGCTGTCACCCTGGGAATATCCTCCCTGGGCTGTGGCGGGAAGAGGGAGGAGAAGAGGAAATCGAGGTTTGATTTATGTTGCACGGGGCCCCTTCTTTTTCCTTTCTTGCCTCCTACAGAACTGAATCCAAAACAAATGAACAGTCTCACCCGTTCCCGAGTTTTAATGGAACTAATAATCTGATTGCAGAGTCCCAACTCTGTGACTACTTCCATTCTGGCTAGTGTTAGATTGCATTACTATTTTCATTTGTTTTCATTATTATCAGCTTTTAGCAATGAAATGGAGTTAAAATTATTACAGTTTGTAACACGCTTTTTGTACTAATAATTCAAGTACTTTTGAGTAGGAGCTGAGAGCATTAATTTGTCAATCACGGCTGCTTTGTATCTGGTCCCGTTTTAAATAGACTAAACAAAAGAAATGAACACTATACATTTCCCTAAGGGATAGAACTTGTAAACATCCAGATATGTTAGGCTTTCATGAAATTATAAGCTGTAATTCCAAGGTATATTGCACAAATAATAGGGTGTTTCAAAATCAGTGCGGCTGACACACAAAAGCCTCCACGGTGGCTCAGCTAATAATACAGGGCCGCCGTCTGTGCTGCTCCGCTAACCTAGTCGGGAGCCAAGGTGAAGGGGGAGAAACGCAAACAGGTTTTGGAGGTTGAGTCGAAGGACCCGGAGACGCCTGGGGTCAGGGGCCTCTTCCATTAACAGAAACAAGAGCTCTGTAGGAAGAAACACTGTCAAAAACAAGAACAAAACAAAAATCTGAACCAAAAATGGGATAGCCCACACCACCACAGGAAAAGCCACATTAATCCACCCAAACAACAAAGAGAGGGGGGAAAAAAAGCAAGCTCCATGAATAAATATGGTGTTGGGTCTGCATGGAAAGGGAGATGGCCTCGATATTAGACGTGATTCAAAAGAAAGATCATCTTAAAACACATACAGTACTCCATCAGATCAGCACCCTACCTGTCCCCCAGGATGAACAGGAGCCACTTGTGACTGCGGAATCAACGGCCATGCAGCCGGGTCTTCTGGCACTCACGAAACCATGAGTTCTCCTAACTAGCTTAAGAGCCTGCAATTTTTTTTTCAAACTTTTTGGTCCCCTGCCCCAAAGCAAAAGAAATCTCTAACTCAGCCTCACTGTTGAGGACTGCAGGTCATGGGCTAGGAAGCCCCCCACCCCTCAGAGCTGTGGTCTTGAGTAAGCCTCTTCTGCCCCCAAAATTATCTAGGGAAAGATCATGTCGGTGGGAGTGTGAAAGTCTACATTGCTGGCTTGCTTCTAATTCGTCTATGTGGGTGCATTTACACAACACACACACACACACACACACACTTGTGGCAGCCAAGGACAACCTCCAATATTATTCCTCAAGCTCTTCTCACTTTATGTTTTGAGACGGTCTCTGACTTGGGCTCACCGATTAAGCCGACTGGCTAACCAGAGAGCCCCAAGGGACGGGGGGGGGGGGGGGCTCTGCCTCCCCAGTGTTGAGATTACACTGTGCCCGGCTTTCTTTAAAGGGGCTCAGAGTCAGGCTTTCAAGCTCATGCAGCAGGCACTTGGCCAGCCCATCTATGTCTCCAGCCCGGTGTCTTCTAACTGTCTTAATGCCCATTTCCCACCGAGTTTTGAGGAAAAACTCAGAATATTCAACTTGGTCCCTGAAATGAAGCCGCTCCCAGAAACCCTAGGGACTGTTATATTAGTAGGTTTCTCTCCCACTGCACAAGACTGCGATTTCAATCGTCTCAGAGTTCTGACTAGAATACACCTTGTCATTAGTGGGAGGCTGTACTGCACCTGTTCCCTAAATCAGGCCAGGGTTTCAAGTCCGGGTTGTCTTGAGCAGAAGACGCCTTAGGAGTTGACCAACTGGCTAATCCCTGTGACTCCTGGAGCACCCTCCGCATGCCCTGCCCCCAACCCTAACCTCTGGGGCTGCTCAAAAAATAGCTTTTGACGGTGGCCTTTAACAATATGATAATTTATTTAAAACAGATACAGTCCTGAAAGTGACCCACTTAAAATTATTAAAGAGATACTGTGTTTATTTTTGCTGTCCATAAAACAGAAAATGGTTTATGAATATGCAAACCGATCTGATGTAATTAGCATGATTGGCTCCTACCGCACTCCGCTTTATGTGGTTAGAAGAGTAGATGCAGGAACTAATGAGGTCATGTTAATGCGCCTGTGAAGAGAGCTTCCGCTGTCAGAACAGCGCAGGCAGATGTCTTGGAGAATCTCTGCTTTCCTACAGAAATCACCGAAAGTGGGCACACATGGGGTGAGCTCCCGCCTGTGTGCTGGGGAACCACCAGATCCAGGAGCCACTTTGCCTCCTGCTCGCAAGGAAACCGGGGGAGAAATAAAGACCTGTGTCCACTCAGCAAATGATTAATGCTGTATTTAATTATCTAGAAAGTCTTCAACAAGTGCGAATAACTGAGACTCCTCTGGCAGCCAGCACATGCCACACGGTCCCATTAGACATGCTAACATCCTATCCCTTGGCCCTTCTTAATTAAAATAAGAGGCAAAAATGTTAATTGTGTACCGACCACCTCTGGGGATTAATCTGCCCTGATCACTGGGCTCTGCAAGCCAAGAGAGCAGCTTGCTCATCCGGAGCAGAAAGGCATCTCCCCTGAGGGTTGCCACCCCCTTGGTACAGTCAGGGCCTTGCTGGGGGAGGGGGCAAGGAGGACGCAGGCAAGGAGCAGGCAGGATGCTTTTTAATCAGAATGCTGGGAGGCATGTCGCTGAAAGCTTCTTAGATATTGAACGGGACGCAGGGAACGCCGTGGAGCCTTCCTTCTGCAGCATAAACATACAAACTTGAAAACCCTATTTTCAATTTCTGCCAGCTCCTCTATTGCTCTAAAAATACACTCCACCTCTTTGTACCCCCTCCCGCCAACACACACACACACACACACACACACACTTTGCATCAGAAATAAAGAACACCTTAAGGTCTCAGATGTTAAAAGGGAGGGGGCAATTTGAAGGGAAGAAATGAGGACTTGATGCTAAGGAAGGACCACCAAGTTCAAGGTACAGGGACCCACCGAAAGGAGATTAAATTTGCTCATCCTAAAGACAATTAAAGAAAAAAGACATCAGTGCTCTCCAGGCCTCACCTGGCAGCAAGCTTGACTCCTTGCCCATCTTGGCCTTCTCCAGCTGCTGGAGTTTAAACAGAAGCCTCAGCAGGCCTCGTGAGTATCTGACACTCTGGTGGGGCCTACAAAGTGAGAACATTCATCTCCATTGCGCAGAGGAGAATACCAAGGCATGGAGGAAGTAAATAACTTACCCACCGACAAGAGCTGGCGAAAGGCAGAGGCAGGCCCCAGATCCAGGTCTGCCTTTGTCAGAGGTCCAGGCTCTTTCACTTTAGTGTCTTGGGATATGGGACACTGGCGGCCTTCCACCCTGAGATGCCTTAAGCTGGCCTCGTTTAAAGGAACGAATGTCATCCAAGGCCTTAGAGACGGCTCAGTGGCTAAAAGCATTGCTTCCAAGACTGGTGACAGGAGTTTAGTCCTCAGGACCCACATGAGAAGGAGAGCACTGACTCCTCCAGGTTGTCCTCTGGCCTTCGTGAGTGCCATGGTATAGACATGCATGTAGACATGTGTGTGCATGTGGGCTTGTGCATATGCACATGAACAAACACATAGGACGGGAAGAACAAGAAAGAAAGAGAAGGAAGGAAAAAAGAAAGAAAGAAGTGTAATTTAAAAAAGAATGACATTTAGCCAGAAAGATTTTTATAACTTCAAAGCTGGCTGGAATATAGCAGTGGAAAATGCTAGCCCATGACAAGGGATTAATAGGAAACATGCAAATTGGAAGTCTTCAGCCTTGCTTCCCAGCACTCGGGACCCTCGCATCCTTCATCCCGGCCATGGGTGTGGCACCTGAGCACATGGCCACAACTTGCCCACGTTCTTCTCATTCCTTGCAGTGCCTTGATCCATTTCTCTTAGGACAGTCAGCTTCATCCTTCAAAGTCCCCAGTGAATTTCCCTTCTACAGGATTATATATACAGAGGCAAGCCCGGGGAACCTACCTCTCTGTTCCATGTCATTCTCACGATGGATTATACCTGTTAGTTCAGAAGGCTACTTTCTTGGCTGGCTGGGTGTTCCATGGTCTTCCAGAATAGTGACAAGAGCATGAGCCTTCCTAGAGCCTTAGACAGTACACAGACACTGCGTGGAAAAATAAATGACCATGGTGAGAAGCTGATTTCTGAATGAGTGCGGCCCTTTTCTGAGGGACACCATTCAACTACAAGCAAACATCAATAGCTAACCCTGGTGTAGCAAAACTTTGGCCACCACTGAGTGCCAGCCAGGCTTTGCACAGGGGAATTCAGGCACGTGCACACGAAAGAGAAGCAGACACAAACACAAAGCTTGGCAGGCAGACATCCTCCGAGGCATTTCAGATGCTGGGATCAGAGCAAGGAACCTAGAAACACTTCAAGGGGGATTGTTAAGGCATGGCCCAGCGTTCTACAGGCTGATGTAGAAGAGGGAAAAGATCACCTCGGAGAAGGGAGAGACAGAAGTGAGTCACCCAGTATAGAGTTTGTTCTGTCTCTCCTCTGACAACTTGGAGTTCTTCTCTGGGGGGGGGGGGGAGTAAAGGGATTAGATTTGGAATCTAGGAAAAAATGCCTCAGCCGCCCAGGAAAACCTTCAGTGCATTTCCCCGCCCAGCATGAAGATTGTTCCTTCTATCCATGGTCCTGGGACAGAAGGCACGACAGGCTGTATTCCCTGGACAACTGCTGGCCTAGCGCCCTTCTTCCCTTGCTGTCAGGCAATAGCCTACTGTCAGGGCTCAGCTCTGGCGTCACCAGTTTGGTTCATTGAGACCCGTGAGGCATTATCAGCTCATCTCTGTCATAACACTCCAGACACAGGGCTGTCATGATCTGTCAGTCTGTCTCTACCTGACTCCTGGGGTTCAGGGCCTGGGATTGTCCCTATCTCTACCACTCGGAACCAAAGCAGGGCTAGCACATAGCTGAAAGGCAGCAATGTCACTGGACACGTGCTCTAAGGATCGGAGGAGATGAGGTGGGGCCAGGGCGATCCATGTGGGTGACTCCTACAGTGGAACTGTAGGAGATAAGGTATGAGGGACTCATACGAAGAGACAGGGCGTAAACAAAGATGTCAGGCTCTCTGAGCCTGGAAAGACAGACTTCGTCCTCCCATTACCCCTGAACATCCTTTTATAAAGCTCCAGCTGGCAAAGTTCCATCTTGCCTGCCTTCTTCCCTGGAAGGTAGCTGCATCCTTTAGCCTGGAGTGAAGGTGTGGACTCGCTGGGGTCTAGACGTTGCATCCCTAGCCTGAAGCCCAGCTACAGAAGTGTTGGGTACAGCATGATGCTCTGCATGGCTTCTGAGGGAACTCTGCTGCTGGCCAAAGACACCCTTTAAGTTTCCTTGTGGACCCCAAGAAGAGTCCCGCTTCAGGTTCTGTGAGCATGGCACCCACTGTGTGGGAACCAGGTTATGAGGTTGTTCCCCATTGACGTTTTCTTAAAGGGGTATGCTTGTGGTTTGGCATCTATAATGATAGAAATCCCACCTTCAACACAACAAAAAGCCAGGCAAACCATTACCTCTGTATTTAAAGGGACAGTCACAACCTGTGTTCAGGCTTTTGTAGTAAGTAGCTCTCTGAGACCAGAAGCCCAGCAGCTTTCTGGAGAGCAAGGCTTTTCCGACTCAACAGGACTCAAAGGTAGATCAGATCCATGCAAGGGATGATGCTTTCTTCTTCTCTCAGCATCTTTAAAACCTTGGGCTTCCCCTGCTACTTATAACTTAGGGTTAGTGGAATCAAATACAATGGCTGGGTATGTGCCTCAGCTGGTAGAATACTTTATCTAGCCCATAGGAGGCCTTGGGTTGGGTCTCTAGCATTGCTTAAACTGGGTGTGCTGGCTCACACTTGTAATCCTAGAACTTGGGAAATAAAAGCCGGAGAATCAGAAGTTCAAGGTCTTCCTCAGATGTATAGAGAGTTTGAGGACAGTTTGGGAGACATGAGATCCCACCTCAAAAACAGAAACAGAACCCAAACCATCCAGAACTCACATATGTCTTACCTTTAAAAAAGAGCCAGCTCTGTCACATCTGGAACGGGATGGACCTGTGGGTCCAAAGCTGCTGTTGTAGTGGTTGCCTGTGGCTACCACAGCTCCTACCGAGCCCCAGGGAGGAACCTACAACCAGGGAGCAGTCTGGAGTAGAGGGACCCCATGCTCTGCCTCTCTGCTGCCTCTCGCTCTTCCCTCCCCTCTGGTCCTGGCTGTACATACAAGACAAGGCTACTGCAGGTTATTGAGAGAGGGAGGAAGCTGGATCATCACTTCCAGCTGTGTTCGCTGCACCAGCACACAGCCGTGCTCCTATAGCCCTCAAAAGTAGGGAACGCAATAAAACAATTAGCCCTTTAGCCCATCTGGAATTCCCTCAATCTCTCTCTTTATTCCTCCCTCCCTTCCTCTTCAACTCAGATTCAATTATCTTTATATCCCATTGGTTTTAGCTTCAGGCATAGATCCCATAATTTCTCATTTGCAAAGATATTTTGGTATCTGTGGTGGTTTGAATGAGAAAGATCCCCATAGGCTCAAATGTTTGAATAATTGGTCCTCAGTTGGTGGAACTGTTTGGGAAGGATTAGAAGGAGTGGCCTTTTGTGGGGAAGTGTGTTACTGGGGGTGGGGTTGAGATTTTAAAAGATTGGCACCATTTCTGTCTCTCCTTTCTTGCCCTACCTCCTGTCCTCCTCCCTCCCTCCCCCCCCCCCCTCTCTCTCTCTCTCTCTCTCTCTCTCTCTCTCTCTCTCTCTCTCTCTCTGCCTACTTACTTGCAAATCAAGATGTAAGCTCTTGACTGTTCCTGCGACCATGTCTTTGCTCCACCATCATGGAATCTACTCCTCTGAAACCATAAACCCTACATCAAACACTTTCTTTTATGCATTGCCTTGGTCATGGAGTCTTGTCACAGCAATAGGAATAACCAAGACAGGTACCTATCATCTGAAGGCAGGTGTTCAGAAAGGGAGCCGAACCCTGTGATGTGCTTTCTCATTCTGACAGTGTAGTTCAGCTTGTTGTTTGCTTGGAACCTGTCCAAGCTTTTGACACTGTGGCATGATGTTGTTCTCTACAAAGTTCGTCCTCAAGAACCATATAATTGAATCATAAGACAGAAAAAAATCACAAAAACCATTCATAATGTCTTTGGTACTTTAATGACTTTGTGTTGGCCCACATTTCTAACTAACCTCAGTTCCATGCGGCCATGGTCTGAGGGCGGA
This sequence comes from Alexandromys fortis, assembly GCF_014885135.2. Lineage (NCBI taxonomy): Eukaryota > Metazoa > Chordata > Mammalia > Rodentia > Cricetidae > Alexandromys > Alexandromys fortis. Next base: position 648,329 of record NW_026068004.1, read on the forward strand.
ACTCACCTGAAGCAGAGGTATTTAGAAGACAAGGAAAGGAGAAGGGTATTTTGGTGCTACAGGCACATACCCAAAGGCCAAAGGAGGGATGTGGAGAGAAGTGTCTACAGACGTGAGACACACTTTGTCAGTGAAGACTGATCCCTCATCCTCCAGACTCCTGCTCGTCTACACACCTTCCAGCTCCGTGCACACTGATCCCTCTTCCTCCAGATGTCTGCATATCTACAATACCTTCCAGCTCAGTGCACACTGATCCCTCATCCTCCAGATGTCTGCACATCTACACACCTTCCAGCTCCGTGCATACTGATCCCTCATTCTCCAGACGCCTGCACGTCTACACACCTTCCACCTCATGGAACTCTCTCACATCTTGCTCTTTCTGGTTGTCCCAATTCCCTGCGAGGTACAAATGATCATCCACTCCTCACTGTTGAGGGGACAGGAGCCTGGAAAGGTCAATAGGAGGGACCAGGTAAGGACCCCAGGTCATCTGACTCTTCTTGGCCAATGCTCTTTCTCTTGCATTAGGCACAAATGCTTGGCCATTGAGTCACCAAGTCACACACATATAAGAAAGCTAGAGACAGTTTACAGAGTGATGGCAGTAACTTTGTGCTAAGGAAGAGAAGAGCTGGGAGCAGGGTGAAGAAGCAAGGTCTAAATCCACAGTCAGTCCCGGGCCTGAGTAAATGACCACACACTGCCGCCGCCAGTCTTTTTTTTTTTTTTTAATTTATTTTTCCAGACAAGATTTCTCTGTAACTTTAGAGCCTGTTCTGGAACTAGCTCTTGTAGACCAGGCTGGCCTAGAACTCACAGAGATCCGCCTGCCTCTACCTCCTGAGTGCTGGGATTAAAGCGTGTGCTGCCGCCACCTGGCCACACTGCCAGTCTTAAGTATTTAAGTTACGGGTTGCCCTTGACACCTGGAGTAATCCATTAGAAGCAACATGGAATTGGCTATCTTATATAGCCGGGAGACAAACCTTGGTAATTTATTACTCCAATGAGTAAAAATAATAAACAGAGTCACTAAGAAGAAAGGAATGAAATAGTAAATAATGCCATCTTATTCAGTGCTAATATCCATCCGCATGGCTCAGAGGAAGTGGTGGGATCATACCTTGTAAAACAATCTGGAATATTCTGAGAACATCCTTAACCTTTGAGGCTGACAACTGGTCAGGTATGCCCTTTAGTATACCATTCTCCAACGTTCTAATCCAGGAAGGCGGCTCAGACATCCTTAGTCCATGCCTCTCGCAAGTCCTTTGCTGAATACCTGATACACACCAGGCCCTGGGTTGGGTGCTGGGGACACAGTGTCCTTCAGTACCCTCTAGAAGCCCTGCAAAAAACCAAAAGGACATTAAGAAAGAGCTTCCCAAGCTAGATAGCCGAAAATGTAAAAATAAGCATGCTCTTCTAAGAGCATAGGGGTGAGGTGCCTGAGAGTCTAGCGTGGAGTCCATGATTCCTCGTGTCCCTAGGCCAGCGAGGCCAATGACCAGCTTCTTGAATATTCCTGGTTCGTAACGAAAGTCCCTTGAACAGTTTCTCTCCTCTATACTGTCCAGATAAACAAGCTTGTGTATCTCCAGGCCAGCGCAAGGGTGAATAATACTCAACAGAAAATTCTTAGCGTAGTGCCTGGCACCTCTGTGTCCAGTGCCTGCTAATGTATATACCCCAGTGGGTGGTAAGTCAAACGTCAATGAGATTTGGTAGCTAGAGAATCCAAATTGGTCGCTACAGAAACCTCTTCAGCTTAATCATTTGCAAGCCCTGATTCTGAGCTCTAGTGGTGTGTCACACTGACCTGACATGGAAATTCTCTGTATTTAATGTTGGATTTCAGTTCCTGGGAAGAGATTTCCTGGAAAAGGTCAGAAGGGACCCAGTGCAGCAAGCATGGCCACCTGAGAAGTTTGGTTGCAGACCACAGCCCTCAGCAATGGCAGAGCCAAAGAATTTACTCTCTGAATACGGGAGTGAACATTGCAAGGCTTCCTGGGAGCTTGTGGATAGGGTGGAGCATGAGCCGTGTAGTAGTTTCAGAGAACAGCTGTGAAATATTGTGACCCGTGGCTTAGAGCCATAAGAAAATGTACTCTCTTACTGCGTTGGAGACCTGAAGTCTGAAATCGTGGTATGGTCAGGGCCACGAAACCTGAAGTCTGAAATCGTGGTGTGGTCAGGGCCACGAGAGCTGAAGTCTGAAATCGTGGTGTGGTCAGGGCCACAAGAGCTGAAGTCTGAAATCGTGGTATGGTTGGGGCCACAAGAGCTGAAGTCTGAAATCTGTGTGGTTGGAGCCACGTTCCCTCTAAGGCTCTACAGAGAATTCCTACTCATTTCTTCCAGTTCCAGGCACCCTTAGTTCATGGCCCTGTCACTTAGATCTCTACCTTCTCCTCCTGCGCCCTCTCCTCTCTTCCTGTGTGTCTCCTCATGGCTCTTCCAGTGTTTATTCTTGACAATTTCATACACGTATCCAATGTACTGCGATCATGTCCACCCACCATTGCGCTCTCACCTTTTCCTAACTGGTCCTCCTCCAGTTTTTGTGTCTCTTTTCTTTTCTGGTCCTGTGCTAAATCACTGCTGCTGTGCTCTTGAGAGCAGCGGGCATGCCGTATCCCAAACACATTTCACAGCATCCCATCCTCCGGCTCTTACCATCTTTCTGTCCCTTCTTCCGCTATGCTCCCTGGAGGTGGCATAGATGTCCTGTTTAGGGCTAAGGCCTCAGCAGTCATGTAGTCTCAGCATTGGGACCATTTTGGAGGGGGCTGTGTTAGCTGTCACCTACTGCAAAGAGAAGTTTCTCTGACCAAGACTGAATACGGCACTAGTCTATGGGTGTGGACATACATATTTAGAAGGCAGTTAGACTATATGTCTATTTAGAGCAACATTAATAGTAGCTACCCCTTGGGGCCTGAGACCGCTCCAGCCACAGGATTCTGACCAGGTTGACAGTACTAGGCATGTATCCCTTCCTGTGAAGCAGGCCTATAATCAAATCAGAAAGTAGTTGGTTACCTCCAGAAGTTAGCCACTATTGTACAAGTGGAGATAGCTTGCCCGACAGGTCAGTGTGTAGCACACAGGGTCCTCAGATGAATAAGCTCATTGGTGGCTTTCCTCCTCCCGCAGCCCACATAGTATCTTCCAGCATGGTAAAGACTAGCTGACACCCTCCTTGTGTTTTCGTCACTGGCTCAGGGTCTACCAAGAAAAGACGAAATGAAAACACCATAAGACCCTTAGTTACAACTTCAGAGGCCACCCTGCCTTTTTCATTTTTTAAATAAGGTCACATTCAGATTAGGATGGTGATATATTTGGGAAGAAGTACAATTTAACTCAGTGGTTTTGGAGGGTGAGTCCCCACAGCCCGAGATTTCTGTTCACTGATGGCTACTTAACCCAACATCACATCAGGACGGATAGCAGCAGAGACACAGGGGAAGCCACCCTGCTTCATTGTGCTGCGTCCTAAGGGCTTCCTTCGTCCTTCTGTGTCCAGGCTTTCACAAGAAGAGTCTAATTATAGACAACTGAATTCCCCCTTGCCCCAAGATCCCTGGCTGTTCCACATGCCACATGACTCTGTACGCATTCAGAATGTTTCCAGAAGCCACAAGAAGGTGAGTAGCTTTCTTTTTCCCAGAGCCTTTCTTACCCAGAAGGGCAGACGAGAGTCCCGTTATTTGTATGGATGAGAAAGATACATAATTCTAGAAATATTAATTCAAGCCAAAGCTTCATGCTTTTCTTTTTTATGGACAAATTATGCAACATAATTGTTTTACAATGATTAATATTATTTCTGGGCCCTAACAAACACCATTTACAATGCAAATCTCCTCAGGGCTCCAGGAAGGTACTGTAATCAGGGAGACTGTGATGGCTGCCGGGATGGAGGGAGGCTGTGACGGAACCAGTGTGAAAGGGTCCCCAGGCTTGCATCTGAACCCATCCCAGAAAGCCCAGGCAGTTGCCATGGCTTCTCTTCAACACCTAGCGAGGTTTGAGGGGGAACTCTCCGGACCAGCTGAGCAGGGATCTCGGAGTTCAACGGCAAGGTCACCACTGCTAATCTCTGTCCCCAGGCTCCCCTTCAAAACCACAGGCTTTCACTCTTAACCAAGAGAAAGGCACATGACTCGGTGGTGGGAAGATGGGAAATCGGAAAATAACAACATGGGAAAATGTGTCAAAAGTACCCATCTGTTCTAATCCATCCCATCATTAACAACAGCCCCTCCCCCCACCCAGGGAGGAAAAAAAGCAGGAGCTTCCTGCTGGGCTGCTGGGCTGTATCCCCCCCCCTCCCATTTCTGGGTGTCATCTCCAGCACTCGCTCGTGTGATCCGTGCTTTGCTGTCCTTGGATCCCACAAAGGTGTGATTAGCACACACTTTGCACTGCACACCCGCTTTCCGTCCTTAGCTCTCGCCAGTTAGACGCCCTCAACTCTGCCACCCGAGTGTCCTTGTGGGGTGGCCGTTCTTGCTCGCTCAGCTTCCTACAGAGGGGCTCATACTGCCACACAGAGACCCAGGGCACTCCGCGAGTGCACCAAAGGGGCACAACATGTTCTCTGGAGATGCCTGCCACTCTGGATTAGGAATTCTCTCTGCCTCACTTCCATAGCCCTAATGTCCTGTGCTAGGAGGGTACATAATTCAGTCTGTGTGAAACTTGAGTGAGAGATTATTCTCGGACATACATATTGCCTAATAATTCATTACGGCAACAAGGTCACTGTGCTATAGCTGGTTTCTTTAGTAACACAATAACGTATATAAGAAAATATTTGTCGGTAATAAAATGTTCCCATTTGAATATTTCATCTTGTAATGCTGGGGATTGAACCCAGGCCTTTGCCCATGCAAGATTTGCAACCTACCATGGAGCTGCATCCCCAGCCATTTTATATTAAAAAAATGTTTAGCTCACTAAGTTACCCAGGGTAACTCTATATCTCAGGTGAGTTTCCAACTTATGCTCTTCCCACTTCAGCCAGTCATTCAAATTTTGTTTTTCCATTTATTTATTTACTTATTTGTGTGTGTGTGTATTTGTACATGTGTGTGGGCACCTAGGCCACGGTGCTTGTGTAGAGGTCAGAGGTCAACTTGCAGGCGTTCTCCCCTTCCATTGTATGGGCCCTAGACATTGAACTCTGGTGGTCAGGCTTGGCGGCAAGCACCTTTACCTCTGAACCATTTCGCCGGGTCCCATTTGAATTCTGAATAAATTTTCATATGAGGTACGGAAGCGCAAGTCTAAAAATAACAGAGTCAATCAATTAACTTATCCATGGCTCTGTAAAGTAGGAAAATGCAGCCCTTGCCGGAAACAGGCTGTGATGCTAGACTCTAGTCTGACTGTTGCTGGCCAGTTCGAATTTAAAGAATCGCTTGGAAATGGTTTCCTGTTGAACACTCAGCAATGTGTGGGAACAGCTCACCTGGGCATCCTGAAATGAAGAGAATTTATTCTTAAGGGTCCAATAATCAAAAATATATTACTCTCCGAGTGACTGAATCTAGCAGCCCGGACTTCCTGGTCATAATTTTTTAGGATGATGGCTTTCAAACTTGACTGAGCATCGAACTCTCCTGAGGGCTTGTTAAAACATGTGAGACTGGACCCCATCGCTCTGACACGCTGCCTGGGAACTGGGACGCTCTCATTTTTAACTGGCTCCCGCTGCTGATGTGGTCAGCTTAAGGTAGCACCTGGAAAGCCGTGCTCTTGGGGCTTCCTCCAAAGGGTAAATCTGGTCCCATATGTATGAGCAATGAAAAAGGGATTCTTTTTTTTTTTTTCAGTTGTCACTTAAAAATGACACGCAGAGGACCCATTTGCTGGGGAAAGAAAAAGCGTGAACAGGATGCTTCCTAGTCTGGTGTATTAACAGGAGGCTGGGCCTTGACCAGGCAACAGGCCAGATCGCAGCCACAGTCCGGTTGGTAGAAGCCATGGCCTCCCTGTTTGCGAGGGTTGTGCCCTGTCAGGTAGCCGCTTCCCCAGCCTGCGGGACTGTACTTTTCTGCCTGCACATTGCCAGCTAAACAGGACGCAGATGGGGCATCTTGGTCAAGGTGGACCCCGTCCGCTCACTCCTCAGCTAAGGTCAGCCGGTGGAAGCAGGATCTTACTAAATGTAATCACACAGTCGACAGCACCAGGGAAATGCTTGGATAGCAGTCCTCGCCCTTTGGCTCCTGGTATGGTAATCAGGTCTCCAGGTGGGCAGTCTGCTTGGAACACGCAAAGTGCGCAGGGCTGGAGGCCGCATCCTGTTTCTGGTCCTGCATATCCTCACCCCTGACCTTGGGCTCCCTTCCCTCTCCACAAGGGTCACACCCACGTCTCTGAGAACTAAACCAAGTCTAGTATCTCAACCGTCAACCTTGATAACTTGTTAATCCCCCCCCACACTTTTCTTTCTTTTTCCATATCAAATCGCCTTCAGTTTGAGGTAAAGGAATCCCCAGATTACTGCTTTGTGTCTTGCAGAGAATCACTACCCACGGCTAATTTCTCAGCTGCAGCTTCCCGCCTCCGGAAGCTTGCTGTGTCCACATTTCAATTAATTGCCTATTGGCACACGCCCGACTCCAAATATTTGTGCAGTTCCCGAGAATGCCTCATTCCGCTAAGTACCCGATCGCCTCAACCTGCTCTCTGGTTCCAACATCTCAGAATATCCAAGCGAGGGGATATGCAAATGCCAAAGTCACCCGGAGAGAATTCATCAGGGAAGGCAGTCACTGGAGGCAGGGAGAGAGGCTCAGGTGAAAGATATTATTGCTCGCTGGAGACAGGGAAATTGGGGAGGGGGAAGGGAAGAAGGAGAGAATCCGAAGACAGGAGATACAGTGTAACAGCATCCTCAGAGTAAGACGCACATCTGCCAGGTTATACACAGGCGATGGGGAAACGTGCAGGGACACAGGGCTGGGGTTAGGAACAGACCATAGAGGGTGTGTCTTAGAGAGGCCACCCCAAGTCTCTACACCAATAAATTCAGCCTCACTGTGCTGTGTTTTTTAACCCAGCCAAAGGGTTGGGATCCGCAGCGACGAAAGCGGCATGAGCAGCGACGCAGTCATAGGTGGGAAATGCGCCAGTGCAGACCAAGTGGGGGGAAAGATCGTGAGAAAGATGATCTCTTGCTGGGCGGTGGTGGCGCACGCCTCTAATCCCAGCATTCAGGAGGCAGAGGCAGGTGGATCTCTGTGAGTTCAAGGCCAGCCTGGTTTACGGAATGAGTTTTAGGACAGGTTGCAAAACAACAGAGAAAAAAGAAAACAAAAAAAAGGAAGGAAGGAAGGAAGGAAAGGAAAAAGAAAAGAAAGAGAGATGGACCCCTACTTTATATTCTTCTTTCCTGTCCAAGTTTTCTCTAATTAATAAAGACTGCCTTCCTGTTCTTCAGGTTAAATGTCATTTTTAAGGCTCCATTTTAAAAAATCGTTTTGAAGATGACTTGCTGTCTTCAAAAGGCTCCTGGTAAAATGGGAATCTCTTACTGAAAAGAGAGCATCAGCTCACAGCTGTGCAGTTGGCTTGTCTTAATTGACATTATTTCAGAAAGTGGGTGCATCTATGACCACAGCACTGAAAGAGGCACAGGAGGGTACACAGCGGATCTGAGGAAGTGGTACCAGGCTGAGCTTTGAATGAACAGTTTGCTTAGCAATGGCCGGGAAGAGGACAGCCTCTACCCTGATGTACTTGGGTAGTCATGGGGGAGAGAAAACAAGGGAATCTTAAGTCCTGTCCTGGGCGTGCGACAAAATGAAGTGGGGGGGAGGGGGGGCTGTCTTAGTCATGGTCACTATTGCTATGACAAAACACCATCACCAAAAGCAACTTAGGGAGGAAAGGGCTTATTTGGTTTATACATCTACGTCATTGATGTCACTGGAGGAAGTCAGGGCAAGAATTCAAACAGGGCAGGAACCTGGAGGCAGGAACTGGTGCAGAGACCATGGAGGAGGGCTGATTAATGGATTGCTCCTCGTTCTTCATAGCTCGCTCAGTCTGCTTTCTTATAGAACCCAGGACCACCAGCCCACAAGTGACCCCACCTGTAATGGCCCCTCCCACATCAATCACTAATTAAGAAAATGCCCTGCAAGCTTACCTACAGCCCCATCTCCTGGAGGCATTTTCTCCGTGAGGTTCCCTCTTCTCTGATGACTGTAGCTTGTGCCAAGTAGACCCAAGACTCACCGGCCAAGGATTTGCCTCACCGGATAGTCTCCCACCAGCCACCCTCGTCTTAGTTCAAGGACTCAAGAAATCATCTTGGTGAGCTCTTGTTTGAAAGATTGTCCCTTCATAGAAACCCCCAAAGCAAATGGAAGTTCGACAAAGGAAAACACGGTGCATCTTGAAAGTTGCCTGGGCCTGCTGCACCCACAGTGTGTGGAAGACAGTGTGCCAAGTGTCAAAAGGATCTCCACGGAAGCTTGAGCAACTCTAGAGAAAGGGCCCCACAACGAGTCTGGCAAGGTAAGTTAGACACTGGGAAATCCAAGGCCTCTTACAAACCCAGTGACATAATGTAGCCTCCTTAATTGCCACCACGCATGGACCCGAGGGAAATGACTTATATCAAGTAAATGGAAAAAAAAATACTTCCTTGATTTTTCCCCTCGGAGACAGGCTGCTTACACGTGTAATTATCCTTACTCATTTAATAAATATTTATTGAGTGCCTACCATGTGCGGGAAGGTGGAACTTGGTAATGAACAAAGAAATGCTCCCCTCTCTTGAGGAATAATATGCAAGCTAGAAGGGGACTCTTGCTGTCTAATTTAACAGCTGCCTTTTACGGCTCAGGAGATGAGAGGGCAGAAAGGAGAACAGTCTATGGAGTGATGCTTAGACCCCGTGACTTCCCAGGGTTCTCCACGCCCTTGCATGCTCCACTCATGAAAACCTCACCCACTCCCTAAAACCTTGCTAAGATGTCTCGCTTGCTGTCTCCATGGTGCTTTGCCTGTGCCCTCGTTTGGGTTCCCACAGCCTTCCGTGCTCCCGTGATCACTCCCGTTCGAAGGTGCCTTAAACTTTACTGAGGGCTCATCTATCCTTTCTGCTCAGTTCTCGGCGCCTTGAGGGTAAGGATGACTGTTCATTATCTCTGCACTCTCAGGACCTAGCACAGTTGGGGGACCACACGTGGAGGAGCTACCACAATCTGGACTTTGTGCTAAATGCTTTAAGAGTGATCACCTCGGATCCCCACCAAATGGCATACGGTGGATCCCACTTTGCCATCTTTGAAGAAGAGGAGACAGGGCCAGGGATGAAGCTCAGCTGGCAGAGTGCTTGCCTAGCATGCACCAGGTCCTGGGTTTCAGTCCCCAACACCACATAAAACTGGGTGTGGTGATGCAGGTCTGTGATCTCAGCATCCAGGAAGCAGGAGGATCAGGAGTTTAAGGTCATCCTCAGTCTCACATGGGCTACAAAAGACCCTGTCTCAAGAGAACAAATGTCTAAAAATAAGAGAAAAATAAGATAAAGAGAAGAGAGAGGTTCAGAGATGTTGAAAGTCTCCAAGCTGAGAGGAGAGACAGTTCAGTTAGTTCTCTGCCATCCCCAAGTCATCCCCTTTTTTTGTTCTGTGCCGTGAGCTCTGGGGGTTTCCTGAGAACAAGGACTGTCTCTGTTCAACACTGTCTACAGCACCCACAGCGCCTGGTGTCACACAGAGCCACCCTGACTCAGCATGGGTGAGAGCTACACAAGAGCATGGGCACTGGGTGCAAGGACCATGGACGCCGCCACCCTCACACTCCACATCGCCTTGCTCATCCCGAATGAGCTTCCTGCCGCAGAGCTGAAGATGCAGACGCACACTTGGGAACCACTTAAGTCGTTCTCGCTATTAGGGTAACCTAGTAGCGTTCAAGGGCAGGGATCGGAAGGAGCACCCGGCACACTTAAAATAAAACAAGCAAGCTGAGCAAGCCCCGGGAAAATGGCAACATAATCTCACAGAGATATCACACCAGGCAGAGCCATGCAGAGTAAGTGGTCAAGCCAAGTGAGGCTGGGAACATGCCAAGGTGACTGACATTAGGAGATTAGGTAAGTGGGGGGTGATTCTGGGCCCTGTATCAGCATCAAAGTACAAAAGCACCCTTAGGAGAGCTTACACAGCACGGGGATGGGGAGCTTGCATAGCATAGGAATGGGGGGGGCTCACACAGCATAGGAGTGGGGGGCTCACACAGCATAGGAATGGGGGGCTCACACAGCATAGGAATGGGGAGCTTGCTTAGCATAGGAATGGGGGGTTCACACAGCATAGGAATGGGGGCTCACACAGTATAGGAATGGGGGGCTCACACAGTATAAGAATGGGGGCTCACACTGCATAGGGATGGGGAGTTTGCACAGCATAGGAATGGGGGTTCACACAGTATAGAAGTGGGGGGCTCACACAGCATAGGAATGGGGGGCTCACACAACATGGAGATGGGGGAGCTCACACAGCATAGGAATGGGGGGCTCACACAACATGGAGATGGGGGAGCTCACACAGCATAGGAATGGGGGGCTCACACAACATGGAGATGGGGGAGCTCACACAGCATAGGAATGGGGGGCTCACACAACATGGAGATGGGGGAGCTCACACAGCATAGGAATAGGAGGCTCACACAGCATGGGGACCAGGGGAGCTGTTAAGACGGCTTCCCTTGGTGAAGACATTTTTTCAGCTCCCAAGTTTCCAGTCAAATGTGGAGAACACCGCTTCCCCTGCCAGTTCTCACCTCTCCTCTACCCAGCTCTTACCCCTTGCCTCGGCCTCAAACACCAAACTCAGGTTTTCATAAGTTCAGGAGGAGCAAAGGCGGGAAGGTTCAGTAGTAAACCCAGCCTCCTGGTTTGGTTTGGTTTTTTTCTTTCTAAAACAAGGACGTGCAGCCCTTGCTGGTTTTGAACTCGCTGTGTGGCCCAGGCTGGCCCCAAACTCTCAGCAATCCTCCTGCCTTAGCCTCAGGAACAATGGGTTTACAGACATGAGCCACCATGCCCTAGCTCCTTATTCTTGTTTTCTGCCTCCAAGCGCAGCCAAGAGATGACCTCATAGAGAGCATGTCTAACAGTCTGACAAAGCACATGCTGACACGTTTTCCACCGGGTCCCTTCAGTGGTCCCGAATCACCATTCAGATTTATAGCCCGGGAAGGGGGGGAGTGCTCCTTTGCACAAACTTGCTTTCTCTACTGCACACTGAGAACTATGTGGCCCATTCAATCCCTCTGCTCACTGGCTTCTGAGAGGCCCCGAGCGAACCTCAGGGGTTGCATCTCACTCTAGGCGCCAAGTCTATGGGCAGGAGAGGGCTGTGTCTCTGGTGTTGATCCTCCTAGTACCTATGGTTGTGCTCAGCACAGGGACTCAACAAAGACAGGGGGACATCAGGAAGGCAAGCCCAGTGTCCCCATTTCCACCCGATTCCCAACATCTCCTGATTTTGATATCTGAGAGTCTTAGCATAGTGTGTGTTCTCCTTGTGACCTACCTCAAATCTTTTCTGTAGGCAGGCATGCATAAATAAACAAATAAATGCATCGTGCATTCCCTCCTGCCTGGGGGGACTTGCGCAGGGTTTGTCAGCTCCCTTTGCAGCCTATCCACCCTAACAGATAGTGAATGAGGAGACATCAGATTGGGAGAGAAGCAGGTTCTTTTTTTTTTTTTTTTTTTTTTTTTAACCAGATATGCTTGGGTGCTTCAAGTAAATTCCCCTTTGATTGGTATGTTCATCAGTCGGACTCTAATTGGTGCAAACAGGTAATTTGGAGATTACAAGATTTATTCTTCTATAACAGTGATTACTGATTGCTAATGATAGTACTGATTTTTAGGTGCTTAAAACCTTGACAGTTACAATACTCCTGTGATTTGCTACCTCGTCTTAGAGACAGCTTCCGACTGATCCCTGAGGACAGAGGCTGTGTCCTCCCTGAGCTCTGCCCAGTGCCCCGTGGGTGTATGTGTGTTCGTGAATATATATGCTTATTAATATTAATAATAACAGCCGCGAGAGGATCCGGCATTCATAAGGAATACTGAGTCACGCAATCTGCTTACAATTTCGTGGCTTTTAAAATGCCCACCTTCTCTCGACCAAAGCCTAATTCAATGGCGCATCAGGATTATTAGCCCCAGATAAATCGGCCTTAAAAGCATGTCATAAAAGAGCCGCTTTTCCCTGCTCCCTGACATTTGGAGAGATTCTGCCTTGGAAGCAGTTGGAGGAACTACAGCTCTGAAGTGGAAGTTGCTGCCTGGCTGCCACCTCAGGAGAAGGAGCTAAACAAAGCCACCCTGGCCTGCTGCCAGCTCGGGAGCCAGGCACCGCCTTTGGGCGCCTTCCCTGGTTATTCCCTGTGAGCAGGCCAGGCACCGACATGTCAACACGCTGCTGTGTGAAGGCCATGGAAAGTGGCATTGCCCAGACAGGAAAGACGCCTCCACCCAGCGTGCCAGGCATGCAGGGTGTGGGGATCTAGTCCTACTGGGAATAAGCTTGGTCCCCAAGCCCAATTTGTCAGTAAGGAAACCACAGTAATAAACTTGGGCCACCTCATTCAGACATGGGCACCAATGACTACCGAGTCACACACTGTCTCAAGCATGGTACCAACCCCCTCCGAACTCACACCTATTTAAATGCCCTTCTTGTTAAGACATCAAGCGAAGAATTACAGGATCAAAGTCTCTCATTTGAGCTCACAGGCAAGCTGTGTGCCCGCAGGAGCTCTCTGGGGGTTGTTTCCTTCCTGGGGTTCCCTTTCTTCTTCTCACCATGGAGAGCCATGACCCCTTCTAGGGTAATCCTGAACCTTCTCGGGGGGATAGGTTCCTGCCCACCTTTCTCTGAGTGGTGGCCCTTAATGGACACGGGTGCCCTTAACAGTTCCTAGGCACAGGAAGACCAAAGCCTTTGATGTCCTCCTCCTCGACTCAGGATACTTCCTTGCCTGTTTGGTAAGGTGACTTTAACTCAGTCAGAGGCTTTCCTCCAGACTCCCAAGGAGATCTCCTTGACCTTTAATCTCAGGGGTAAAGAAACAGAGGTTGGAATGGGCAGAACTTGCTGGAAGGACTTGCAGTGAGGAGCAGCGGTATGTGGTTAGTATCGAGTCTCAGGTAATGCCGGGAGCTGCAGTCACAGGTGTAGCCCCGGTCATGACGGGAGATGGCAGATGGTCCCTGCTGTCAAGGGAGGCTGCTCCGCGTCTTAGGGGTATTAAATACCTTTCCAACAAATGAGATTTTTTTTTTCAGTCTACAGTGGGTTTATCAGAACACGATCCTGTCTTAAGTCTAGGACCCTCTAGCCAGCTAGGCCTTTTGTTTTCAGAAGAGATTGAACCTTGAAATTGAGCTCATGGTTCACACCACCCAGATTTCCCAGCTGTATGTCGTGTGTACACAGCCTCTGACCCTCTCATCCCATACTTTGGGCCTCAGTGTTACCTCCGTACCCTACTTACCCTTACATAGCCTTCAAAACCCTTTCAAAAACAGAATCGGATCCTTCCAACCATTTCATAGCATTCTCGCTTCTATTGTACCTAGCAGGAAACTTAGGTAAAATGTCTCACCTAAGATCTTGCCACTAGCAGTGGGTAGGAGAGCTGGGCCTCGAACTCAGGGCTTTTGATGGCAAGCCCACCACCCGCGCTCTTTGCCAAAGCTGCCTCTCCTGGCTCTAATGGAGATAATTCTAGCACCTCTCTTTGGACTGTTGCTTCTGGACAGAGGTGACTTCAGGCAGAGTTGTCCCTGACTCTTCTCCTGGAACACCCAAGACACGGCCATCCAAAGTGCTCAGAGAACTTCTACAGGCCTGTCTGTGTGAGACTTTCTGGGGTGTCAGGTGGGAAAAGGGGTAAGGTGATACACTCTGGTTTGGCTTTCATGACATACTTTGCCCCTCAGACTGAACTACAATCACACACACACACACACACACACACATCTTAATTAGTCTTAGGGTCTTAGGGTTTCTACTGCTGTGAAGAGACATCATGACCATGGCAACTCTTATAAAGGAAAACATTTAATTGGGGCTGGCTTATGGTTCAGAGGTTCAGTCCATTATCATCATGGTGGGACATGGCGGTGTGTAGTCAGCATGGTGCTGGAGAATCAGCTGAGAGTCCTACATCTTATTGGGAACAGGAAGTGTCTGAGAGACTAGGAAGTATCTTGCGTATACAGGAGACCTCAAAGCCTGCCTCCACAGTGTCACAGTTCCTCCAACAAGGCCATACCTCCTAATGGTGCCACTCTCCTTGGGCACCACTTTCTTTCAAACCAATATATATATATTATACATATATATTATATATACTGAAATATATATATAAAATGAAAAACAAGAAATTTCTTCTTTTGAGAGGATCTTCTTGTCACCAAAGTGTATTCCCCAGAGAATTCATGTCCTGTGACAGAAGCAAGGAGTCCTGGGGCCTCCTTCCCTCACCTGACCCAGGCCTTCCCCAGAAACACAAAAGAACACGGTTGCAGACCGCCCTCACTGACTCTCCTGACTTCTGCTTCCACAGTGTGTGATCTGGAAGAAGAGGGCAGGGAGTTTGTGGAGAGATCTAGCTGTCACCAGAGAGTGACTGCCACATGGAGACCATACTGGTTGCCTGGCCTCTTCATAATGCCTCGTTGCCCATTACATAAGCATGGTAAGTCTCTTTACTTTCTCTCCCTAAGGAACTTATAACACAGCAGGTGTTGTCGAGAACACAAGAAGAGAGCCACAAACTCCCTCCGATCACCCTTCCGGTTTTGAGCAGGGGCCCTCTGGAGCATTCACAGTACAGCACGACCTTTCATTCCCCACCTCCCATTCATCTCCTCATGCCCCGTACCCCAGCATGAAGACTGATATAATCAGCAGCACCCCATCATTCACACGCACACCCAGAGTCTTGCTCCAGAACGGCGTGAGTCATCCTTTCGCTGTCATTATCAGCCATCTGCAATCAGCCCAAGCCAAGCTGAGGCTGCGGTCTGATGCTGGGAGCTTGAGACCATCTTCAAGGTGAGGTCTGGCTTTGCTGACTTCAGGGAGGAAGCTGAGAGATCTTCCCAGGAGAGCAGCTGGCCTCTGGCCCAGTGAGCTTGTCCCTACGGTTGTGTGGCTTAGAGTATTCAAGTGCTCAGCTGCCAGGATTAGGCTCCAATCTCTACCACTCCGGTGGCATGGAAGATTGGGAAAGGCAGTGGGCCAGATGACTTCATGAGTCTCTTGCAGCCTCGGGGGGATGCTCTTGTCTGTGACATCATAACAATGAAAGTGGGTGGGCCCTGACAATTATTCCAGTTTGAAGAAATGACTCTTAGAACCACGTCTACCTATTCTCTTGCTCTTCTCATCCCCCCCCCCAACCCTACAGGCCAAGACTAGGGTAGTCCATCCCCAAAGACCATGTTCCCCAGAGGACACAGGTGAGGGTCCCTCAGCCCTCAGGGGCACCTTGAGGCATGAAGCATCTCTTTCTGGCGTCAGGGAAGCAGAGTGGCTGGGTGAGGACATGCCTTGGCAGAGAAGAGGCACTCTGATGGTTAGATGCAGTATCTCTTCTAGCATCAAACGGTACCGGCCGGCACAGACCCAAGACTCCAGACTCCACTGAAAACGCCAGCCAACTCCCTCGAGGCCACAGCAAACACTCCCCACACTCAGTGAGCTCAAGGAACAGGGGTGCCAAGGAAACGATCCAGAAAGCCCATCCCAAAGGTGCCTGGCCTCTGAGAGGCGAATCCTGGCTCTGTAATCCCTTGCTTCGGAGCATCTCCCACCTATAATCTCAGGGGAAAGATTGGTACGGCCCTAGACCAACCAGGAACGTTGAACGCAACACGAATGTCTGGGGCCAGGCTCTGCTCCACACTGTTTACAAGGCTCACACAGTCACTGGGTGCCTCCACCACCCAGCTGTCCCCCTTGCCACCTTTCTACTTGGTCTGTGGCTCAACTCCATCAGGAAAACCCTGTGGGTACAAGTGTGTGCAGGTTTCGAGGGTAAAGTCATTGTATTCATTTCCTAAGAATGTCCTGACAAAAGGCTACAAGTGGCAGAAAACTAGTCTCTCTTTCCTGGAAGCTCAAAGTCTGAAACCATGGAGTTGTCAGTAGGGCCAGGTTCCTCTAAGGACTCCCTGAAAGAGTTCTTCACTAGGTTCCTGACTTCCACGGCTCCCACCCTTGGTGCCCCCTAGCTTATGACCCTGTCCTTCCAGTGTGTGCCTCCATCATCACAGTGAGCACAGTGTCACAGGCTCAAGAGCATTTACATTGGACTGGGGACACACCCTCCTTAAGTATGGTTTCATTTTGACCTAAAATTATATATGTAAAGACCCTGCTTACAGGAACCATGTTCTAAGGTTGGGGTGAACATTAGTTAAACTATTTAATCTGCCACAGTTATCCCAGCTGGAAGAACCTACACCAACAGCTGGTCTCTACTGTATGCCCCAAACAGAGCCCAGCCTCTCAGAAGACAGAGTGAGAGCCATGGGGCATGCTGGGTAAGTAGACACTCTGATAGAGCTTGACTAAGAACATTCTAACAGGTACATAGCTGTATAGCCTCTGGAATAACATGGTTGTTTCTTATAGGTATCCCCTGTTGGTCTTCGGGACACCCCTATGAGGCAGGCAGAGTAAGTGAAGTAGACTCCAAACTACAGGTGAAACTCAGCCTTGTGGAGATTAAACAATTGGCCCCAGGTCATCTTGCTGGCTAGAACCAGGACTGGGGGTGGGATCAGAATTTCCTCATTTTCCTTCCAGTGTTTGCTCCACCACTCCAGACTACCACCATCAACTAACTGAATCTACATAAGATCAGGGAAGAAGCCTCCACCAGGGAAGATAAACAGCATTACACTGAAGGGTCTTTTGGTTAGTAGGTGTTGTTTCTAATACAGGGTCTCATATTTACATGCTGGCCTCAAACTTAGCTGAGGATGACCTTGAACTCAAACAGTGAACAGTAAGAGTGTGTGTATACACATATCTATAGATCTATCTATATACACACATACAGACAGACAGTGAACAGTAAGTGTGTGTATACACATATCTATACATCTATCTATATACACACATATAGACAGACAGTGAACAGTGTGTGTATACACATATCTATACATCTATCTATATACACACATACAGACAGTGAACAGTGTGTGTATACACATATCTATACATCTATCTATGTACACACATACAGTGAAAAGTAAGAGTGTGTGTACACATATATCTATAGATCTATCTATATACAGACAGACAGTGAACAGTAAGAGTGTGTGTACACATATATCTATAGATCTATCTATATACAGACAGACAGTGAAAAGTAAGTGTGTGTATACACATGTCTATACATCTATCTATATACACACATACAGACAGACAGACAGAAAGAAGAAAGATGGCCAGATAGGCAAAAATATGACAAAACAATAACAACTGAAGACAGCTGGAAAGCATAAGGACATATGTTGCTGTTGTGACTTCTCTGGACATTTGAAAACAGTTCTAAGTGAATGGCTAAAACAGATCAGGACAGAGTATGAACAAGAACAGGTCAATAGGGGGATGCCAGGATGGCTCAGTGAGTAAAAGTGCCTGTTGCCCAATCAGGGGGCTCTAAGTTCAGTCTTTGGAGCATCTATGAAAATACGCGGCTCTGTGGTTAAAAGCACTAGCTGATCTTCCAGAGGACTGGGGTTCAATTCCCACCCACATGGTGGCTCATAGCTACTTGTAACTCCAGTTTTAGGGTATTCATTTCCCTCTTCTGGCCCCCTTGGATACAGCAGGCATGTGGTATACAGACAAACATGTGGACAAAACACCCCTACACATAAAAAACAAAAGCCTGGTGTGCTGGTGAGCATTTGTAATGCCAGCTAGCCTGGAGTGCACAGCAGGTCAGAAACAAGAGAGACCCTGACTCAAGGTGGAAGAACTGGCTCCTAAAAGTTGTTCTTTGACCTCCAAATATGCAACACACACACACACACACATACACGTGCGTGTGCGCCCATGCACACATACAGGAGAAAAGAAACAAAGTAAAAAAAAATCAATAAGGCTGAAAAATTATTGTATGAATTTGGAACTAAATCTCCCCGATATCCAGCAAGAAAAGTCTGAGCAAGCATACAAGTAGGAGTAATTAGGTGAAAGGAAATTTTCTCATCTAAGAAAAAAATTACCTAGAGTTCAAGATGCAGAAAGGCAAGACAGTAGTGGATGTGGGGAGCCACAGCAGCCAACACCAGAAGCCGGGCAAGCTGGTTGTGTGCTGGGTGGGTGTGCTCTCTGTGTGCTCGCTGTGTCCTGGGTGGGTGTGCTCTCTGTGTGCTCGCTGTGTCCTGGGTGGGTGTGCTGGCTGTGTCCTGGGTGGGTGTGCTGGCTGTGTCCTGGGTGGGTGTGCTGGCTGTGTCCTGGGTGGGTGTGCTGGCTGTGTTCTGGCTATGTGCTGGTTGTGTGCTGGCTGTGTGCTGGTGGGTGTGCTGGCTGTGTGCTGGCTGTGTGCTGGGTGGGTGTGCTCTCTGTGTGCTAGCTGCGTCCTGGGTGGGTGTGCTGGCTGTGTCCTGGGTGGGTGTGCTGGCTGTGTGTGATGGCTGTGTCCTGGGTGGGTGTGCTGGCTGTGTTCTGGCTATGTGCTGGTTGTGTGCTGGGTGGGTGTGCTCTCTGTGTGCTCGCTGTGTCCTGGGTGGGTGTGCTCTCTGTGTGCTGGGTGGGTGTGCTGGATAGTGCTGGCTGTGTGCTGGGTGGGTGTGCTGGCTGTGTGCTGGGTGGGTGTGCTGGGTGGGCGTGGCCTGTGCATAGAAACCTGAGTAGCTGTTGCTGGAAAGGTCAGGAGGGACACAGTCACAGTCAGCTATCCCATGAGGTGGCTCTCAGAAGAATCCCAAGTAGGAGAGAATGTATGGAGTTCCTACTTGCAAAGGGCAGCAGAGCTCCAACAGTGAGTTCAGGAAGGATGCTTTGTGATGTGTGCCTCAGTGGTTGGTCATAGGTGATACTCAAGGACCAAAACAACAACAACAACAACAAGAAGCTGCCCTGGCTTTAACGCATCGATGCATCGGAGTGGCCTCAGGGTCGTGTGCTCTCGGCTCTGCTCCCACACACTTGTACTCAGACTGCTTTGTCACACTCCTGTGTTTCCATTTCTCAGAAAGCACACCCAGAGTGTGAAAACTGCCTCTCCTCAGCACCACGGCCAGAAAGGCGGTTCAAACCCATGCGGTGAAGTGGGCCAGAGAGGAGGAAGCTCAAGGATCCAAGGGGGACGTGCTCGATGCTGAAGATCAACTGTTCTGAGTACTCTTCAGAGCACGAGAGAAACAATCGCGCAGGCAGTGGCTTTGACTGGAGCAGGGGCAGGAAGCCCACAGCCCAGTCTGCTCAACACTCATTTTCCATGCCAACCTCTATGCCCCTGGAAGGACCCATGAACACAACTGGAAAGTCACCAGCTAGACTAAGGGAGAACAGGTAGTGACCAGTACCCAGGTGAAAAGCTCAGAGTAAAAGAACCAATAAGAAATTACAGAAAATGGTAGATGCCTGTAATCCTAGCACGCAGGAGGACAATAAGATCAACACCATCCTTGGTTGCATGGTGGATCTGAGAGCAGTCTGGGTTACAAAAGACCCTGTCACAAAAAGTTACGGCTGGACCAATGGCTGGAGCTGCGGGCTTTTGATTGGGAGAGCATATGGACGGACGTAGCGGGTTTTGGAGACTAATGGTACCTCCATCCTCAAGTGGATGAGGTCAAGTGGGCCGTGCATCCAACAGGTGTGTGTGTGGCCGGGGCACTTGAGTTCAGGGGAAATCCCATCCTGAGAAAATTAGGGAATTACTTCAGTTACGAAAATCGGTGACTGAAATCAGAGGAATTGGGGAAGAAAAGAAAAGTACAGAAACCAAACAAAATACCGTTTGACAAGAGGGGAGAAAGCAAGTCTGGGTCCTGGAAGCATAATGACGTTCAACCGATGGGCAGAGAGGTAGGAAGCCAGCAGCTTCAGTAGCTGGAAGAAAGGAGAACGGGATTTCCATCGCCCCGCCCCTATAGCCCCGCCCCCTCTTCCCAAGGCCCCGTTGCTATGCTCAATGGCCTAGAAACCATCACGAGAAAGTAAGCACATGTAGAAAACAGAGAACCTGCCTATTTTAATCTTCACTTCAGTTGAACTCAAGGATGGGGATTTTTTTTTTCATTCATAAATACGCCCCATGCTTAACAGGGCCCTGGAATAGAAGTGCTTTATAAATATTTGTTGAATGAGTGAATTGATTAATGGATCTTTAAGAACTATTTGGAGAAAGCATTATAATAGCTTTAAATACTGAGCAGAGCTATTGAGAGGATCAGGGTAAGCTGGAGGGCCATCTGGAACGTCCCCCGGGGGACAAAATTATACAAAACAAAAACGTGGACTCCTAGAACGCGAAACAGCCTTGGCGTAGTTCACACGGGGTGATATTTAAGGAACAGCGCTAGATGCAAAGGGAAGCCAGTCAGAGTAGGTACCAGTGGCTCCAGGTCACAGGTAGACGAAGCTTCGTGGAATCGAGCCAAAGAGCCAAGAGGAAATGGAATTTATTGGATGTACTTAAGAAAACCTCAAGTCATCAAAATAGAAGGTCTGCATTATTGAAGCTATATTTGAGAAGTGAGACAGACGGCCCTCGGGAGAATATTGGGTGATGCCAAATCAGCAACTTAGCAGCCCTGGCCCTAGAAACCGACTCACTTCGGTCCTCCTGACCCTACAAGAGCGCTCTGAAAGCTCCAGCGACATTGGTTTTCTTCTGCTTAAGCAGAGAGAGCAGGGGAGTCAGGGAGTGTAGAGGGGCAAGCTCCCAGAAGGGGAAACTCCTCCACCTACCTTGACTGGTTTAACCCGCTCAAGAACAGGCAGAGCGCCCCCTGCTGAGCAGATGGATTTTACTCATGAGAAAGGACACCCTAGAACAGAAATTCCCACGGTTATTTTCCTGGGAGAGCCCTATGCACCACCCAAAGGGTAAAGGCAGAGGCAAGACAGGCTCTTCGAAAAACAAAAGACTCTGGTTTCCATAGGTAAGTAATTTGCTCACCAGGAACTCAGCTTGCCCCTGCGCTAGAATCCGGCAAAGAGGCTAGAATTCTAGAAACTTTAATAAAAGGTACAGAAATTTCATGTTCTCCCGTGCTGCCTGTGGACTGAGCAGGACACTGGCGATCACTCCTTTGGCCACACGTCTTCAGAGACTTCTGGGCACGGAGTATTGAAAGTTGTTCGTTCCAGCCCGGCTTCCAAATGGTCTCAGCGTGAGTCTGAGCATTCCGCTCACACATTCCTTGGCTTCTTCGCAGTGTTTTGTCACTTCGGTTGGTTTTAGAAAGTGTCCCCCTCCCCCACTGGATGGGAAAGACTGAAGTCTGACGTCGACGAGAACTCGCCAGAAAGAAAGTGACCCCTCGGGTTTGTGAGAAATAGGAGGGAACAGGTACTGAATCAAATCCGGGGGAGGGGGGAGCACAGAGTGGGAAATGACCTGGAAGGCACAGTGTGGAGGTCGGTGTGGGCATCGCTATGAAAATGAATATTCTAACTTGGTTTTTGGTAGATCCACATTTTTAAATTTTTCCTTCATTGGGAAACTATGTTACATCAATATATCAATGTGGCGTTAATATAAACACATCGGTAGTTATCACATAATTATTAATTATAGCATTCTATTAAATATTAAGAGTTAGAAAATGTAATAAAGGTATTTTAATAAAAAATTTGAAATTAATGAGACCAAAGTAAGACATCTTACGTGCGTAAAATGTTTTCTCTCTTGTGATAAAAGACACATGTATTTTACTATTCTAATTGTAGTTATGTGAATTTTTATGTGTATAATTCAGTGGCATTAAGTGGATTCCCAAAACTGTGCAAAGATCAAACCACCAGTTCCTATAAAGAGTTCTCCTCTCGTCTGAGCTTTTGGTGACCTGCCTTCCACCTCCTGTCTTTTTGAAGCTACCCATTCTAAGAAGCCTTATAAGCAGAACCCTACATGTTGGTCCCTGTGCGTACAGCTCATTCCTCTTAGGGAAATGCTTTGGAGCTCCCGTCTGCACTGTGGCGTGCATCAGGTGTCAGTTCTTCTCAAGGTCAATAATATTCCACCTGTGCGCGTTTCTCATCCTCTTCCGCCATCCACTTGTTGATGGACACTTTCCGAGTGTGATGCACAATGCCACCGTCATCGTGGGTGAGCAGGTGTCGGCATGTTCCCTCCAGTATGTCCCTAGAAAACGAACTGCTGGATTTACAGCAATTCTCCATTTAATCGCCGTACTGTTTCCCACAGGGGCCGGACCATTCGCATTGCAGTGCACCAGGGCTCCAATTTCTCCGCATCTTTGTCAAAATCGCATCGATTGCTTTTGCTGTGCGAGGAGGGAGGCTGAGCACATGTGCAACGCATTGTGCGTGTGGAGGTCAGAGGTCAGTTTGGAAAGGTTAGTTCTCGTCATCCATGAAGTGGGTTCCAGGAATCAAACTCAGGTAGTCAGACTTGTATTTTGTTGTTCTGGTGTTAGCCGAGAAACCAGCCCCAAATCTGATGTCATAAAAAATTTTGCTTTCTTCAGAGTCTTAAATTTTAGTTTTTAACCTTAGATTTTTGATCATTCTTAAATCAATTTTATGGGATATAAAGTTAGGATCTATCTTTTAAAAAATCTTATTTTATTTTTTTTAAATATTTATTTATTTATTTATTTATTTATTTATTTATTTATTTATTATGTATACAATATTCTGTCTGCAGGCCAGAAGAGGGCACCAGACCTCATTACAGATGGTTGTGAGCCACCATGTGGTTGCTGGGATTTGAACTCAGGACCTTTGGAATAACAGGCAATGCTCTTAACCACTGAGCCATCTCTCCAGCCCCCAAAATCTTATTTTATTAAAAATGACACATATTTGGGTTTTTTTATGGGAGGGGGAGTGTGAATGTACACATGGCGCATGCGTGGAGGTCAGAGGTCAACTCTCGAGAGATGATTGTCTCCTTCTACTGTGTAAGTCCTGGGGGATCAAACTCAGGTCCTGAAACTTGACAGCAAGAACGTTTACCCTCTGAGCCATCTTGTTGGCCCACATCACTGCTCTTTTTCTGACTATCTAACCCCAAATCTTCAAAGTCATTTGTTGAAAATACTGACTTTCCCCATGTGAACGGTCCCGTCACTGTGCAAATCTCACAGATAGACCTTGTAAGAATGGCAATAGCTAGCAATGTGCTCTGCAGCCGCCCGCGAGCGGTAGAACAGCCATGCTTGTGTGTATACGCTGGAGGAAGTGCAGCAATGCCGTGTGTACCCAGGTTTCCACTGTGTGAGGCAGTGGTTTGGGGGTAACTAAGACAGTTCACACAGAAGCGAGGCTGTCCATGGCTCTGTAATTCACGGGTCGGGCAACCTGTCGCGAGCCCCCTAACTCCGACAGGCCTCGGCTTCCTCACCTGTGAGATGGAGCTGACGCTGTTGACTTCCTGGAAACGTCATGAGGTCATGAGGTCTAGGTGCGGAGATTCCCACGCAGCGCTCCGCGCACAGCAACTGCGGTGCACCAGAGCGAGGGCACTCGTTACGCCATTGTTAAGATCCTATTATGGAGCGGCTTAGATCTCATTATGTCTGCGATTCCCACATTAACCCCGTGAGGTAAGCGAGGTGGTAATAGCAGTCTCATTACAGAGATAATGTCAGGCGTGGGATGTAGTTTGCTGGACTGGGGTCACGTGACAAAGCAGAAAAGGCACCTGCCTTTCCACCATCCATAAAAGGGATGGCCCTGGAACGAGAGCAGCTTTTATGGAGACCTGGCTTCCCTTCTGAAAAGCGTTCCCGACCACCCGTTCTGAAATAGCCACGTGTTACCGTTCCCTGTGCCCACGTGCCTAGAAACTGACTAGGGTACAAGAGAAGCTCAGGGTCCCATCAGGTATATGTGCATGTTTGTGTGTGTGTCTGTCTGTCCGGGGGTTTATACCTAGGGCCTTAGACATGTCTCTGTCACTGAGCTACGTCCCCAGCTTACCTGCTTGCTTTTATTTTGAGACAGGGTCTTACTAAGTTACTCAGGCTGGCCTTGAACTCACTCTGTAGCCCAGGCACGGCTTGAATTTAATTCTCCTGCGTCAGACTCCCCAGTGCCTGAGACCGTAGTCCTCCACCGCTGGGCCTGGCAAGAACTGTGAGTTAGAGCAAGGGTGAGCAAGTTCCTTAGCAGTTTCTTGTGAAACTTTTCTTAAGCGGCTCCTGTCAATCAAGCCCAGACTTTTACACTCCTCCGACATCATGACCTCTTAGCTGCTCCCAACCAAAACCAGTGTCTTCAGCCTCCCTGGACTGAGTCCTCGGTATGCAAAACCACTCCCCTGTCTCCAGGCACTACAGGGAAACACAGCCTTCCTGGTGTAATAATGGGATGGATGAAGAAGCTATAAATTTATTTGGATTTACGACTTGGCTCTCTCCCTCACCTCCATCTGTGCCAAAGCATCCGGGGCCGCTCCTGATTAATCATCTGTGGAAATAGTACATTACTGCAAGGTGCATGCTCTCACCCAAGGGCTTTCGGCAAAACCCTGGGAAGCCAGGGAGGCTTTCAGGAACCAGCTGCTTGGAGGGCAGTGGACACTTGGCCTTTTTGGAACCTCTCTGCCACTGACAGCTGGGATGGAAAGACATGCTTCCGGGAGCGGGGAGAACAGGAAGGACCCGCAGGCTGGAGTGGATGTCTCAGTGGGAGGCTTTGGTAGGAGGCTGGCAGCTGAGCCAATGGAAGAGGTCTCTGGGGAGGCTTGAAGCGACTACCAGGGCCAGTGGCATGGTGACTGAATGGTGGGAAACAGGCTTGGAAGGAAAACCAGTTCGCATTCTGGTTGTGCCGCTTGGTGTGTGACCCTCGGTAAAGTCCCCAAGTTTCAGTCTCCTTTTAAAAGAAGGAAGAGAAGACTTGTTCCCTAAACTGGGTGGGGTGGGGCACATCAACTGTGGCCACCAGCCAGCTCTCCTCGGGAGTGCAGGCCATTGGTGAACCTGAGTGCATTTGGCCAGTGGTTCCCTCTAAGGAAAAGATAAAACCAATACGATAGCCTGTGGCTTCTAGAAGAGGTAGTAAGGAATATAACCACTGGGTGTAGAGGTACATGCTTATCGTCCCAGCACTTGGGAGACTTGGGAGTTTGAGGCTAACCTGAGCTGCAGAGTGCCAGCCTGGGCTGCATATCGAGTTCCTGTCTCAAAGCAACAGGAAACAGATTTTCATCTCTCTTGCTTTCCCAGTCTGTCCTCTTCCCTGGCTCTGAGGCAACCAGCTGCTTTGCTGGCCACTGCCCTGGGGAAAGGCGCATGAGGCAGGCAGCTAAGCACAGCCTGCAGACAAAAGTTAGGGGCCAAGGCCCTCCCTGCAGTGTCCTGCAAATAGCTGAGACCTACCACTAACCATTGGAAGGAGCTCAGGAGCAGCGCAACCTCTGTGAGTGGAGCCTGCAGCCATAACCTAAGCCAGCACCATGATGGAGATGTCAGGACCCAGGTGACTCGTAGTCACAGGAGTGTTGTGGTCACAAATGGCTGTTGTACTGAGTTTGGAGGTAATTTGTAATGCAACGGGAGGCAAGTAACGCAGTAGTATTTAAAAGGGAAGTAGGCAGGGGAGGGAAATGGGAGGCGGGGAGGAGGCGGAAATTTTTTTTCAATAAAAAATTATATTTAAAAAAAAAAAGGGAAGTAGGCACCACAAATGGTAACCAGTCGGTCCCTGTGTGGAAGCTGGTACCATTGGCTTGCCAGGGATAGACAGTCTCAACCTCGCTGTGGCTCTGCAGAAAGAGCTAAGCCAGAGGGCAAAAGGAGGAAAGAAAGGAGATGGTGCTTTCCAGAAAGCCACAAACTAAACCAAAACTAGAAAGAGAAATGGAGCCAACGACCAACTCTTTGGTGTGACATGCGACCATCTAGTCTCAATTTATTTCCCTTGTGTCATGGTTGCAGCGGTGGCACAGCTGCCGCATGGCTGTCCCCTGGTCCAGTCCTGTGCTCAGGCACGGACTGTACCTTCAGATCCCAACCCCAACTTTGGGTCACGCGCAGCAGTGATGATAATGGAGCTTCTCCCACTAGAACAAGCCAGGCGGTGAGGTTTCTCTTCTTGGGTCTTACTTGGTGAAGACCTCATCATTTTTGAAAGTAGCATCTATAGACATCCAGAATGAGTGTCCCACTTGGACAGAACCACACTGCAGTCTGACGGGCCCTGACCAGCTATGGTACCCACCCCACTAGCCAGTGAGTGGATAAACAGTCCTCCAAGATGTGAATGGACACAAGAGCAGGGGTGTGCGGGAGCTCAGAGGATCAGTCCCAAGCCAGGAGAGACATTTCCAAAGCCACAAAGCAGAGCTACAGGGATCTCACGGGTTCTCTCTTCGCCATGTAGATGCCTGCTGGAACCATTTCCAGGGCAAAGGAGACGGCCTGTTGACATTGTCCCTGTGATGGAAGGAGGACCAAGCGAGGGAGGTGATGCGCACTGACAGAAGCAGTTCAGGGGAAGCCAACAAAACAAGCGCTTTCGGAATTCATTATCAAAGTCCATGGTTGACTGTGTGTCTCTGACCCCCTGCCTGGCTTCAACACACTTTTAATCAGGACCCAAGATGGACAAGAATTGAACATGGTTCTGTGCTTAAAAGAGCAAAAGGTTCTGATGATCTGTGGTTCTCCATGCTTTCTTATTTTGCAAACAGGACAGAAACAACCAAAGATGCTGTCAGAGTTGGTGTGTGTGCGTGCGTGCATGTGTGTGCACGTGTGTGCATGCGTGTGTGTGCGTGTGTGTGTGTGTATGGGGGTGTCAGTGATGAGTCTCCACAGTGTTAAGGCTATTAATGAAGACAAGTGGAGCGATAACTTCAGAGAATTCACACTAGGTAAGAAAATGCCTGTTACCTTGGCAACCCCTCCTCCCCAAGGGCGTCACAATTCATACGTGGCCAAACCCTAGGCTAAGAGAAGAGTAGGCTCCTAGTGTTGAGACATCAAGGCAGAGCCTGCCTTGAAGGCACCAAGTGTGTCACAGGAAGGCCTCGTGAGGACCTCGTGACTTCAGGAGCGCTGATCCACCAGCACTGGTCAGGAGAACTCTCTCAGGCTGGCGTTTGGTCACCACTGCCTGCCTGGTAACATTTGCTTAGCACCCACATGCTCGATGGCAGTTGGCTAGCACTGGTCAACCTGGCACTGGCTAGGCAAGACTTACTTTCTTGGCTAGGTCTTCTATCGACTCGGCAGGGGCTACTCAGCGCTGCCTGCTGGGTGGTGTCTGCCAAGCCCCGGCTGCCTTGTCTGCTTGACCTGACTAATGAGTCAGCACTGCCCATGAGCTGATCTGGCAATGAAGCTATAGACACATGTCAAGGGGACCTGGAAGGAAACAGGGTGGTTCTGAGGGTTTAAGGGCGCCCCCTCCCACTCTAGATCATGTACAGGGTCTTTATCACCTTTCTTTCTCTTCGGATTCAGCTCCCTAAGAGGTACACACAGGCTGCCCTCTTCACAGAGGTCAGCATTCATTAACTTAACAGGCATCAGGGAGCACCTACTTCTGAGGGAGCACCCTCGGGAAGATTGGGGATAGAGAGGCTGAATAAAGCCCAGCCTCTCTTACCAAACAGCACCAGCTCTGGTAGAGGAGACAAGAGCAGCATTCCCATGCTCCTCCTGGCAATCGCCAGCATCTGCATGCCAGCTACTGCTCTGGCACTCATGGGTAAAAACTCAGTCATGACCAGCCTCATTTTGCCAATATGGAATCCGAGGCCCAGAAAGATTCAGCTGCTACTTCAGGTTTCTATAGCTAGTGACTGCTGTGGTAGGGCTTGCACCAAGCAGTCTTACTTTAAGGTCCTTAGACACTACAGGCTAGGCACCTAGATGCCACTGTGACACAGAAAAATGCCTATTTAGAAATATTTACCTTGCAGCCAGGTATGAGGGGATATACCTGTAATCTAAGTATTCAGTTGATGGAAGCAGAAAGATCACAAGTTCAAGGTCAATTTTGGGCTACACAGTAAGAGGAGAAAGAGGAGGAAGAGGAAAAAGAAGGAGGAGGAGGAGAAGAGGAGGAGGAGGAGGAGGAGGAGGAGGAAAAGAAAAGAAAGAAAGAAGCTCGGAAAATGGCTCAGGGAGGAAGACCACATGCCGTGGATATATGAGGACCAGAGTTTGAATTTCTGCACATAAAAGCCATGTGTGGCTGCAAGTGGCTGTAATTCAGAAACTGGGCAGGAGTGGGAGGACAGCAAGAAGATCCTAAGCTCTCACTGCCAGCCAGCTGGCCTAGCTAAAATGGCCAGCTTCTGGTTCAATGAGACATTCTGCCTCAAGGAATATAGTGCAGAGTGAGAGAGAAAGACACCCAATGTCTGCTCTGGCCTTTGCATGCACTGGCATGGGTTCTTAAACCCTAACATTCACATGCAAATACCACCCCCCATCCCCATGCACACACACATGCACAAGATTTAAATTTGTTACCCTGTGTGCTCAAAGGTCTAGGAGTCAGAAAGCCTGCAAGTGACTTATCTTGAATCACACCGTCCTTAAAGTCAGAGCACCAGTATGGGGCAGTGACTGGGACGTTGCATTGGTTCAAACCTAGATCTGCTGCTTACTGACTGTGTGTGTCTTAGTAAGCCACTTGAATGATCTTTGCCTTGGTTTCCCCCTGTGTAAGCTAGGGGCAACACCAGCATTTCCTCCTAGGTTTTCTACAAGTAGCACATAAATGGTTACTCTAAATCCCACCTGACTCCAGGACCCATGCTTGGCTCTGGGATGTACAAAGGTGAGCGGAAGCGGAGCTCCACCCATGAGCAGTGGTATCTTCTGGTGTGACATCAGACTCTGCAGGGTGTTCCTGTAGAGCACTGGCTGTCCCTCCAGTGGCAGAATCCAGGGCTCCAGCTTGGTTGCTCCCCAACTCAGAGAGAGGCAGCTGGGACAGAGTAGTTCATAGTCACATGTGTGTGTATGTCACATGACATAACACATGACTCTTGCCTTGTAGGTGAGTGGGCACTTTAGAACGGGTACCAAAACGGTGGTGCTTTTGGCTCACAAACCAAACACATCCTTAAAGTTATATAGACAACCATACTCTCCGGAGCTTGGAAATTAAATTTTACTTAGTGAATCTTTAAAATATGCTTTTTATCAATCGCAAGAAATTTGGGGAGGAAGAAAAGCCAATTGGAGAAAATAAAAAATCACCCATCATTCCATCACCCAGAGGCAGCCACTGTTCACTTCCTCCCAGCCCTTTCCATATACATTTTTAGCACAGTTGAGATCATACTGTATAATCAATTTTGTATCTTGCCTTTCAGAAATGTGAATTTAAAAGTCAAGCACCCAAGAACCTCAGCTATCTCGTCAACACTTCAGATGCCTCAGAAATGCATTGGAATTTTAAAAAATTGATTCTACAAATCTCCCCCACCCCGTGCACACTCTTCTCTCCTGACCACGTGAGACGCAGCCGAGTACACACGACACAGACACATCCCCTGAAGTGTAATAGATTTGAATTGCACACGAGTTGGTGAATGAATGTCTAAATAATTAGGAGGTTAATTAATTTAAAATAGGGGAAGATGAGAGAGATTCGGAGCTACCGAAGTCTACCAGGCAGCCGTGCTAATGAAAGGTGAACGACAGAAAAGTCAGCTGGCCCCAGAGGACCTCGCTTGATGGGGGCCAGGCCACTCCAGACCTGTCGATTTGCCTGTATGGTTCTTGTGAACCAGAGGCCTCCTGATCACTTAAGCAAAAAACACTGGTGAAAAAAAAAATTAAATATTCAAGTGTTACAGCAGGCAGTTCAGGTTCAAATTCAAGGTTTGCTGCTAAACTCTGAAGGCAAATTATTCAAGCTCTCTGTTCCTTAGCAGTCTCTCTATAAGCAGAGATGATGCTAATACTTTATCATAATGTTATTATAATAATTGATTCAATCCGTGTATCCGAATCATTCTAAATACACAGCAACGTCTCAGTAAATGTTAGGTCTTGTTAGCTGGGAAGTCATGTCTCCTAGAACAATGACTTTCACATATTTTCCGTGTGCAGATGCCTGGATGTGCATATACATGTGAGTGTTCGTATGTGTTCCTGTTGTGTGTGTGTATGTGTGTGGGTGTGTGTGTATACAGGTGCATGTGAAGGTATGAGTTTACATGTATGTACATGTGTGTGAAGGCCAGAGAACAGCCTTAGGTGTCATTCTTCCTGTACAATTTACCTTATTTTTTGAGACAGGGTCTCCCCTTGGCCAGAAACTCACTGAGTTGGGCAAATTGGCCAGTGAACCCCAAGGATCCGTCTAAGGCTAGGATCAAAGCGTGTACCAGGAAGCCCAGCTTTTCATGGGTTCCGAGGATCGAACTCAGGTCCTCATGACTGCATGGTAAACACTTTACAGCCTGAGCCATCACCCGGCCCTTCTATATGTTTTGACTGTGACTCAGTAAGAAATACATATTAAGTTATAAGTCAGTACATAGGATCACACACAGACACACACATACACATACACGCATGCATGCACATCCACACATGCACACACACACACAAATGCATATACTCACACACCCAGGCAAACACACACACAAACATGTACACACACACACACATACACGCATTTCATGAACAACTAGGTTTCTCTCTCCAGGTGAGACAGACACTTTTCCTATTCTGTTCCTATTCTGTTTCTTTTTACGAAAGACTGGTTGTCATTCACTATACTGATTTCAAGTCTCACTCCTGTGTCTCGGCCAGCAGTCTTAAAAATTCTAGCAGAAAGGTAAGCATACAGATTTGGATACAAGAACAACTTGGAAGCAAAATCTCCACTCTGCCGCTTGTTACCTGGGTAGCCATAGGCGTGGTCTGCTCCTCTATAAATGAAGATCACATCTGCCTCAGCGGTTTATCATGGGGTCCAAGACCTGGCACTTAGTAGGTTCTCAGCAAGCTGCAGCTTTTGCAATTTATCTGCTTTCTTATGCAAACAGGACTTGGAGACAATCTTGCCTCCATTACCAATGCCTCTGGGACCTCCAAATGCAATTACCATGAGGCTTTGTCTCAGGAGCCGGTATGGAAGCAGCCTCTGAGGTCTGTGATACCCTCACTTAACAGCGTGCTTCCAAGGCCCGCTATTTGGATTTGATTTTTTAAAGTACTTCCTTTATTTTAATTCAGACCCCAGGGACCTAGAAAGTACACCGCTGCTTTTTCCCAATAAAAATCAGACCAGCAATAAGCATATTGCATTTAAAACAGGGAAGCTGGGCACGCCTTCAAAGGACACTGCATTAGGACTTGGCTGGCTCCCAGTCCCTTTCCCTGGAGGAAACAGGAAGTCCTGCCATAGTCTCCAGGCTGGGAGTCTGAAAGCAGCCCTGACTGTGAGAAGCTTTTCTAGGACTCGGCCAAAAGCATGCTTAGAGGGGAGAGAGACTGTCTAAGTGTTAGACTGACACACAGGGGCTCACCTCTTAACAATTCAGACCCTGTCTTGGGAACCCGAAGCAAGCAGGGGGGTACCTAGCCTTTTTGCTCCTGAGTCTGACCCACTAGATCTCTTTGTCTCAATTATCAGAGGCCTGCTAATTCCGGGACACTGGGAAGATGGCTATCCTCACAAAAATGTCAGGAGTAAGAAAAAAATTTTAAAGACGTACAAGGTTTACTGTAGGATAAGCAAGCACCAATTACACACAATCTTCATCTCCGTTCATCCCCTTTGCTCAGCCCTGAGAAAGATCCTATTGTTTTTGTCTCCATCTTAAGGATTTTAAAGACTGAGGTACAGGTTGGAGAAATGCCTCCGACACAAGAGAGTTTGCTGCACCAGCCTCAGTTAGAATCTCCAGGACCCACATAAAGACCGGGTACAGCCACATGTGCCTCTGATACTGTGAGAGGCAGAGGCAGGAGGTTTGAAGCAGTACACTAGGCAAGCAGCCTAGCCAAAGAATGGTGAGCTCCAATCAGCTAGAGACTGTCTCACAGTAATAAGGTAGAACGTGACAGAGCAGGACACAGACATCACCCTCTGACCCCAGTTTTTATGTGCAAGAGCACATTATACACACACATGCACACGCGTACATGCATTCACACACGTATGTACACCACCACCCTCCCAAATCAAAACAAAAAAACCAAAGCATGTAAGTTCAGCATGGTGGCACACACTTATAATTCCAGCCCCTGAGAGGCTGAGGGTTCCCATCCTCATGAATCCCCCCAAGAATCTATAGCTAGCCTGGGCTAAATAGAGAGTATCAGGCCAGCCAGGGCTACATAGTAAGTCCTCACCTCAAACCACCAAAAATAAATAAATATTGAAGCACAAGGTCTTTCAGAGATTTGCACAAAGGCGCACAGCAGGGAAGTGGCAGGTCTGAGATATGAACTCACAAGAGCTGGCTGCAGGCTCAATGCCCTCTGTAACGACACTAACACGTGGCCCTTCCATGTGACAGACCCTGCCCCAAGCCCTCCACATTTGTCAACACATCCACCCCTCATTGCAGCCGCATTAAGTAAGTGTCATTGAACTATTTCTCCCGCATCGAGTGGCCCTCCCTGGAACCATCTTTTCTAGAAATTTCAGGAACAGAGAACCGTGAAAGACCCTTCACTCGGTAACAGCAGGAGAGCCCTATTACCTGAGGGGAATGGACGTTTTGGGGCCAGAAGATGAAGCTCAGTGGTGAGTGGGTGCTTGTCTGGCACAATCAAGGTCCTGGTTCAACCCCAAATAGTGCAATAAAATAAGAAAGCTTTAGTTTGTCAGCAGTGCCCTCCTGTGTCCCCATGCTAGGGACAAATGATAACTGCCAGTCCATTCATCAGATACCCATTTCCTAAAGAATATGCCAGGTAGATGGTAATATAGGAAAGCTGGCTGATAAGATGGCTCAGCAGGCAAAATGCTTCCTGGCAAGGCTGATGGTCTGAGTTTGATCTCTGGAACCTGTGAGATGGAGAGAGACTGACTTCTGCAATTTGTCTTCTGTCCTCCATAGGCACACATGGCATGTGAACACCCCACCCCCTGACAACAGCAAATAGATGTAAAAAAAAGTTTCTAATTAAAAAAATAGTAAGTTTTAGGGCTCGGAGGTTAAGTGCACTGACTGCTTATGAGTTCAATTCCCAGCAACCCCATGGTGGCTCACAGCCATCTATAATGAAATCTGGTGCCCTCTTCTGGCCTGCAGGTATACATGCAGGGGGAGCACTGTATGAATAATAAATAAACAAAGAAATAAAATAAGTTTTAATATACACACAAGTCTCTCCCTCAATTATATTATAAACATGGAGCAAAAACTTTGTTTCTTATCATTTGCTGAGGTTGACATAATCAATCACCTCTTGGTGGTAAACTGGCTGAGATCAAGATTCAAACCCAAGTTTGTTTGACTCTATATTCTCAACCACTAAGTCAAAACAGTACCCACTCCAGGACACCTGAGGACATGCTCCTCCCCAGCCACCCTCCATCTGAAGTAGCCTGTGCTGTGACTCCACCTTTGACCCCAGGGGGTTATGGGTTTAAACCAATTTGAATGACATCATTCTTTTCCACTATGATTGGCTCACAAGCAGGTGTATCCAAATTAGTTTGGAGTGATCCAATCAGAGAACAGCTCTCAGATCTTCTCACCATTGTAAGAAGGGTGGCTTTTCCTCCTTCTGGGCAGTAACTTGAAGAAAGAAAGTAGCAAGGCTGGAAGGCTGGCTCGCTGTTGGCAACCATCTTGCAATCAGGAAGAAACACCAACTGAGGATGTAGTCACAGCACAAAGGTGACAGAGGAGTTGAAAAACAGAGGTGGCACCTTGGGAAGCAATGTCTGAGACCCATACCACCACCTCTCCACTTTACAGGACCCGAGGAATCCTCTTGAATGTTTAAGTCTATTTAACTATCTGCAACTAAGGACAACCTAACTAGTATGCTAGGCGTAGAAGGGGTGGGCTTTCTAAAGCTCACAGTTAGCATCCCAAACTTTCTATTTGTCAAGGAAACATGACAATACTACCATATGATGATAGTGAAATATGTATAGATATGACCTGCTAACTTGTCTTTGGAAATTGAAATTTGCCGAAGCATAAATGCATTGTTTATATATTTGCCTGAGAACATATTTACCACCCATTGCATAATCATATCCCCATAAATGCAACTTCACAAGAAAAATAAAAGAGTGCCCCTATGGGGGTAATGGAGCTACTCATGAGAGCAAGCACTAGTTAAACTAGAAAAAAATGGTAAGAAACAAAGCATGAAATCAACATGGAGATACTTTGATAAGACTCCATGTCAGAGCACCCAGGAAGTTCGGCCCCGGAAAGGGTGGGCTCTGCGAAGATGGCGGCCCCGGAAGTGCTGGAGTCAGACGTCTCGAGTTCGGTGACACTTTTGAAAAACCTCCAGGAGCAGGTAATGGCTGTAACAGCGCAGGTACAAGCCCTGACAAAAAAAGTCCAAACTGGAGCATATTCTACAGAGAAGGGTCTGAGCTTCTTGGAAGTGAAAGACCAGCTGCTGCTCATGTACCTAATGGACCTGAGCCACCTCATCCTGGACAAAGCCTCGGGAGGATCTCTGCAGGGACATCCCACAGTTTTGAGGCTGGTGGAAATCCGCACGGTTTTAGAAAAACTTCGCCCCTTGGACCAAAAACTGAAGTATCAGATTGACAAACTGGTCAAGACTGCGGTGACAGGCAGCCTCAGTGAAAGTGACCCACTTCGATTTAAGCCCCATCCCAGCAATATGATAAGCAAGTTGGGCTCTGAGGATGAAGAGGACGATGGCGCAGAAGAGGAGTCCGAGGCTTCGGGGAAGAAGTCTGTGAAGGGCTCCTCCAAGAAATATGTCCCACCGCGCCTGGTCCCAGTGCATTATGATGAAACCGAAGCAGAGCGTGAGCAAAAGCGCCTGGACCGGGCGAAGCGGCGAGCGCTGAGCAGCTCTGTGATCCGCAAGCTGAAGGAGCAGTACTCAGACGCCCCAGAGGAAATCCGAGACTCCCGGCATCCCCATGCCACTCGCCAGAGTCAGGAGGATCAGCACAGGATTAACTATGAAGAGAGCATGATGGTGCGTTTAAGTGTGAGCAAGCGCGAGAAAGGACGGCGAAAGCGAGCGAGTGTTATGAGCACGCAGCTTCACTCCCTCACACACTTCAGCGACATCAGTGCTTTGACAGAGGGGGCTCCCCATCTTGACGAGAGCCAGGGTCCTGCTAAAAAGCGCAAGAAGATGCCGAAGAAAGGCCGGAAGAAGAAAGGTTTCCGGAGGCGCCGGTGACGCGCTTCTGCACTCTGTCATCCGGGTGCTCCGCCATATGCAAATGGCCTTGGAAGTGTGGGAAGATCTTTACTAAATAAAATGGCGTTTACTTATAAAAAAAAAAAAAAAAAAGACTCCATGTCATTATTTGGGAGTCGGCAGGACAGAAAAAAATCTGCTACATCTGGCACCCATAGTTATATTATGTTTGAGATTCCTTTTTATTTAGAGAAAGAGGGGAAAATATTGTGCAACATTCCTTTAAACTGTGTAAAGATGTGTCCCTGCTGTTAGTTTAATAAAGAGATAAATGACCAATAGCTAGGCAGGAAGAGGTTAGGCAGGACTTCTGGGGACAGAGAGGTCTCAGGGGAGAAAAATAGTTACCAACAAGACACAGAGGGAGCAAGACATGCAAGAGGAGCGGTAAAAGCCATGAGCCATGCAGCAGCACATAGACAAATAAAAATGGGTTAAGTTATAAGAACTAGTTAGAAGCAAGCCTAAGCTATGACCAAGCTTTCATAATTAATAAACAATAATGTGTCATAATTTGGGGGCTGGTGATCCAAAAAAACCTACTACACATGGCACCTGCCCAATATCTAACCACATATATCCACATAAGGTCTGAAAAACCAAAGAAAATTCTGGACAAGAAGCTGGATGTGCCTTTCTAGTCCTACAGTCTCTCAGGTGGGCTGATGCTCAGCAGCATACACAGGCACAGCTACCAGCAGCTCCCTTTGGGCTGGAGTCAGCTACCAGTACTATCTGCCCGTGCTATGCACCAGCACCATGTGCTAAACTGAGTCACATGGTGGTTGACATAACAGTTTAAGATTTGTCTCATGTGATCAGAGAACACTGCAGGTACTCAAGAAAAACAAACCCAGATGAAAAATACCTCTAAATAGGTACAATGTATTTAAAAAAATGTGTGTAGGCTTTAAAAATAAAATGGGTATAGACAGTCATAGAAAAAATAGTTTATAAATATTGAAAATAATTTAGAAATAATAAAACCTTTAAAGAGAGACTAAAATAGTATTAAAATGGTAAGTCACATAAAGATGGATTTTGTATGGGGCCTTGTTGACTTTTAATTTTTTGATTGCTAATGAGTGAATAACAGCTACTAAGAGACATGAGATTGCAGGGGAACTGCTGAATTAAGCAGCCTAGATACTTTAAGAATGCCTTAACCTTAAAATGGAAGTCAGAATATGTATTGCTTTGGGGAAGAGGTTATGCTTTTGTTTACACAGAAAACAAAAGGCTGTGGATTCCTTCAAGGTTGATAGAGATCAGGTTTGACCAGGGAGACCCTTGAAAATCCTGGCTACAGACATAAAGAGATAAACCTGCAATACAGGTGACATATATTTTACCTGTTCAACATAAAACAAAGAAATCATTTTTGGCTGGCTTATGTACAATGCATGATCTATAATTTTGTTAATACAGATATGTATGTTACCTTTGAATGTTGTGTGGTTTCAGAACAAGGGGACCAGACAACAATGAAGATGGATGGTCCAGGTGATCCAGTCTCTCAGAATGCCTCTGTTGTAGTTTCCTCAGAGTTCTGCATCCAGAACAGCTTCAAGGGTGCTGAGATGGTTCAGTCTCACAGACTACTTCAGCCAGAACTGCAGGTAAGCCTTGAACTTCCCCATTGCACAGAGACTGAACAACTAATGATACAGCTAACTCTCCCAGGACTTGACAATTATCTTAATTTTTTCAGGTTCCCTAATGTGGCTGAGGAATTAGCAAGGTAAAAGATGGCTGTGTGGCTTGCTCCCTTCTCTCTCTGATCTTTCAGCATTTGCCCCAATATCTGGCTCTGGGTCTTTATTATTAAGACCAATTAGATCTCATGTAACAATTGGCATCCAATGTGGAGATTGAACCCAAGGCCCTGAGATTAAGAGTCTTATGTTCTACCTAAAGATGTCATCACCTCTAGACAACAGAAGGTAGCTGAGAAAACATGACACTCACATTCCCAAGAGGTTGAGTGCATAGTTTGGGTCATTTGATGAGTTATGGATGTCTGTCAGCATTTAGCAGAATTGGTTACAAACTGTTATTCATCATGGTCAGGAAGAAAGCTAAACAAAGGAGATTAGATTCAGGGATCTTTTTCTGAAGGGAAAAAGAGGGATACAGTATAGAAATGATGGAATAAAAAGGTGTATTATTGAGTCTACTTTTGAACAACCATTAGTCTCAACTATTTTACATTGGTATAAATTTTTATATATAGACACAAATTTAAGGTTATTTTTGTTATATTGTATATGTTTCTACTCTTATTTAAGCTATTGCACCTATGCAGCTCATTTGAAAATGTAATACAACATTTTAGTTCTTGAAAGCTATTTAGGATAATAAAGAAAGACAGATTAGTAGTGAGTCATCTA
Source organism: Alexandromys fortis (assembly GCF_014885135.2). Taxonomy (NCBI): domain Eukaryota; kingdom Metazoa; phylum Chordata; class Mammalia; order Rodentia; family Cricetidae; genus Alexandromys; species Alexandromys fortis. The sequence continues at coordinate 686,324 of NW_026068004.1, forward strand.
TAACAATCAAACTTATAGTCATGTTAGGTATGTTTTCGAGGTCAAACAGAGATATATTTTAAATAAATAGGTGGTCTTCAAACACTTCAGAGACCCGCAGAATATGGCATTTAAGATGTTTCAGTAACAAGGCTTTCATGACAACGAGACACATCTGCCTGTGGCAGCACCAATCTACTTTAAAGAAAATGATGGGCATCAAAGAACCTCCCTATGGAGTTTGCTTTTTTATGGCAAAAGCTAGCCATTTGGGCAAGAAACTTCCTTTACCTTAACTGCTGACAGAATTCTGTCCAAATTGGGAAGCAGAACACAAAAGAAAACAACTGTCAAACTTTACCAAGACATAATAGGACAGTCCTTCAAAAATTCCTGGTTCACAGTAAAGTTTGTCAGATATCCTAGGCCTGTAAGCCAGAGACTGATGCTCCAGTGTTACAGAGGAACCTTGGAATGACTTTCCAGACACCCAGATGTCTCTGTCATTTCTTTAGTCTTGAAGGTCGCTTACTCCGTACTTCATGTTTACTCAGGTAATATACCCTTCTCAGGTCTCTTATGGAATTTAAGATTAGACAGTTATAGTTATGGTTTCCCTAGTTATGATAGAAAGAAAATTAGATATAAAGCTTTAGACTCACCAAGATAGGATAGATAATGGTGTATTTTCTCTGGATTTGCCAAATGCAAATGAACTGAACATTGTGAATATATTTCTTACCTGATAATTGTTCTTATTGCACATAGTTTTACTAAGTCTGAGTCAAAATCTTCCTTTTGTATTTAGAGAATACCTGGTAATTGTCCTTATTGTATATGGTTTTACTGTGTGAGAGTTAAAACATTTCTTTTTTTTATTTAGACAAAAAGGAACAAATGTTGTGGAATAATCTTTTCATACACTGTAGTAAGGAGCTGCGGGCAGGCCTGCTTCTCATCCCGCCCAGCTCCCACACGGCTAGCTTGACACCTGAAATAACAACACACAAATTGTATTCTTTTAAACACTGCTTGGCCCATCATATTCTGATTGTCAGGTAAGCTTTATTTGTTATAGCACAAACGAAGTATCACCACAACCATGGCCATGGTGTCTCTTCACAGTTTAGAAACCCTAAATAAAATCTCAGTTAAAACAGATAATGTGGTGGTTTGAAAGAAAATGCCCCCCAAAGGGAGTGGCAATATTAGGAAGTGTGGCCTTGTTGGGGGAAGTGTGTCACTTTGGGGGTGGGCTCTGATGTCTCTCTTGCTCAAGCTTCCCTTAGTGTGATTGCCAGACAACTTCGTGTTGCCTACAAGATGTGGGACTCTCAGTTACTTCTCCAACACCACATCTGCCTGCATGCTGCCATGCTTCCCATCATGATGATAGTGGATGGAACCTCTGAAACTGTAAGCAAGCCACCTCAATTAAATGTTTCCTTTATAAGAGTTGCTGTGGTCATGGTGTCTCTTCACAGCAATAAAAATCCTAACACAAATCAAATGTATATTTTATTATTCATTAATGAAAATAATAAACTTGTTATTGGGGGCTGTTTTTGTTTTATGAGGTAGGGTCTCTTTATGTAGACCTTGGCTGTCCTGGAACTCACTATGTAGACCAAGTTGGCCTCCAAATCTCAGAGACCCAATTGCCTCTGTCTCCCATTTGCTGGGATTAAGGCATGTGCCACAACTGCATGGTTATTTTTGGTGACTTTGGAGATATCTCTATACAATCTAGGCTGGCCTTGACCTGGTGAACCTCCTGGCTCCACCTCCCAAGTGTTGGTTGACAAGTGTGTACCACCAGGCTTGGCTGGTACACTATTTTTAATATTTTGCTGCTTCTGACTTTATGTGTGAAATTTCAAAGAAACTGTAGTATCATGCTTCTAACACTAAATATATATTTTATGTAAGGGTTTTCTTTTCCATTTTCAGGTAAAAAGAGACACTTTTGACAAATCCAATATGATGACATTTGAAGTCTACACTCCAGCAGATTCACAGGACATATTAGATTTAATAAAAAGTTTTTTGTGAGACATTATTTCTCACCACACACTATAACCCTAGCTTCCACCCTAATGTGTTTTCCCATCTCTGTTTCTCCTTTGAAGTTTAGATCTGAATTTCAGAGACATTGCTAATGCAAAGTAAGTCAGTGTCTAGACCATCTGGGTTTCTAATCATTTTCTCTCTCTCTCTCTCTCTCTCTCTCTCTCTCTCTCTCTCTCTCTCTCTCTCTCTCTCCCCTGATGCAAGTTTCCCCAATGTTGACATTAAGAGATTCCTGAATATAGTGTCCTTAACTACTACCTTAACCTCCTCACTTTGAGTTGGATGCCGCCAGCTGGGAGGACAGGGGATTGCAAATCTGATGGAGCCATCCTTGGCTGGGAGGGCATGTCAGAGGAGGTGCTGAAGGGAAGGGTCTGGAGAGAGGCTCTTAGCAACAGAAAAGCTGACAGCTCAGAGGTCGTGGTTCCTTCTCTCAAAACCCTGTCGTAGGAGAGAGTGAGAAGGGCTCAGCTGGAAGTGGTGGCAGAGGCTGAGGCAGGAGGATCACGACAAAGTGAGATCCGGGCTAGCCTGGGATACAAAGTGAGATTCAGAAAAGCAAAACAAAACAACAAATAAATAAAACTGGAGGTGGGGGGTGACAAATCAAAGCCAGAAGGTTGGGGGGGGGGGGAGACAATAGAGACAGCCCCTAGGACCTGAATCACCAGCTCACAGGAAGTATGCGCTTCCCAGTCTCCATGAGTGATAAAGAAACTCCTCCCTCAAGTTCCCAAGAGAGCCAAACAAGACAGTCCATGGGAAGCACTTAGCACCTGCGCACAAAAGTGCTGTGTGCTTGGTGTCTGTAACAACTATTACCGTAACATTATTGTTGTTTTATTCTATTTGTGGGTGTGTTTGTTCACTGAGACAGAGTCTCTCTGTGCAGCCCAGGTTGACCTAGAACTCACTACATAGCCCAGGCTCTCCTCAAGCTTATCTTCTCCCTGCCTCAGCTTCCTGAGTGTTGAAATTACAGGCATGTACCATCACACCCAGCTTGGTGTTGGTTTTATCCCTGCCATTGTTTGGCTCCCGCTAGCACCTGTACCCTATGTGGGTGAAGCAGGCGCTCAAAGACTTGCCACCTCGCAAGGACGCTGTAAATGTAAGCCTTGAGGTTCGGGAAGGGTGGCATCTCCAAGGGCCCTGGGTTCGGCTTCTTTCTGCTACACACCAGGCACACCAAAGGAGAACACACCCCATCTCTATCTTGGGGCTTGAGGGAGCAACCTCAGAACCTGATACTCCTGAGTCCAGAGAGAGGCCAAGCCAGTTCCAGGAAGAGCCTGGCCTTGGTCCAGCACGGAGGAGCAAGGAGCACAGAGGCATGACTCTGCAAGCCACCAACGAAGGTGATGAGATGGTTCATGATAGCCACTGCTCCACTTGTGAGATGTGACAATGAGCCAGCCAGTCCTCACCTCGGGAGCGCACGGGAGCAAATGCAAATGGTGTTTAGAAAACCAGTGTGGCTATGGAGGGCTTGCTGGCCCGGGCTTTGCCTGCTCCATTCAGTGTCTGTGGAAAGCACAAGGCCTAGATTGAAACAGTTCTTTATAGGAGTCCAGGGAGGGGAGATTAGTAAGGTGGGGCTGGGGATCTAGAGCTCCTGTGTGCTCTAGATTGGGTTTATAATGATGGGGGCCCAGCTAGCTCTGCATTCGTGCAGACCTGGTCCTAGCGAGGTGGCTGCAGAATGGAATATGTCTAGTATGGCATACAGAGAAGACCACAGAGAGACCCGAGGCTCAAGATAGCCTACCTAGGGCTAATGACAAATGAAACACCGCTGGCAGCATTGTGATGGGGCTATGGAACTCTGTGTCTTTTGAGTATTCCCTTCCTTTTCTCGGGGTGCCTTCTGCGCAGGTGTGAGAGGAGTTGGGGACAATTCAAAGTCATCGACAGAGACCTGCACCTATGGTGATAAGCAAACTAGCAGCACTCACACTTTGCTCATTAATAAATTAGCTAGTTAACTAATTAAGTGATATTCTACTGATTACCTGGCATGCTGATGAATTTTATGTCTCCACCAGTCTGGGTCAGAGTGTCTAGACATTGGTCAGATACTCAGGGTGTCTTGGTGAGGTGAGAGACTTAGGGGTGAACTGGCAAACTGAGTGGAGCCATGGCCCTCCTACTGTGGATGGGACTCTTACTAGAAGCCATGACTACAACGTAACTGGTTTGAGCCCTTCCCCTGTCCTCAGACTGGATCTCATACCATCAACTCTCCAGGCTCTCAAGAGTACATACTGCTTTTCTAGAGGACCTGAGTTTGAATCCCAGCACCTATAACCAGGCAGTTTACAACTATCTGTCACTTCAGCTCCAGGGGGAACCAGCACCTCTGGCCTCTGGGCACCAGATATACACACGTACATAATTAAAAGTGACAAACACTAATCTCTCTTTCTCTCTGTCTCTGTTTTTGTTTGCTTGTTTGGTTGGTTTGGGGGTTTTTTTAAATTTGTTTTGTTTGTTTTTTGTTTTTGTTTTTTTCGAAACATGGTTTCTCTGTGTAACAGCTGGAACTAGCTCTTGTAGACCAGGCTGGCCTCGAACTCACAGAGATCTGCCTGCCTCTGTTTCCCATGTGCTAAGATTGAAGGTGTGCACCACCACCACCCAGCTCTGTCTCTGTTTTTGTTTTGTGTTGAATATGGGTTTGGCTAGCTCCAGCTGGCTGGGGACTTGCTACACAGAACCAGGCCGGTCTTGAACTTTTGCTCCTCCTGCTAAAGCCTCTCAAGTGGGATTACACGCATGTATCACCACACCTGGCTTTGCATGAATCTTTTGATACCCGCACACCCATGAGTATATCTTACGGAGCTCGATTCTCTAGAGTCCTAATAACGCACTGGCTCTGCGCCAGGCTATCCTATGCTAAAATAGTGTCAGCAGCCAGCCCTCTGCAGCAGAGAGCTGAGAAGAGAGACCTAAGCGGAGGCCTCACCCATGTGACAGGTGTTGTCGCTGAACACGTGAGGTTTCTAGAGATAACTTGAGGTGTGAGGGTGATCAAGAGAATGGGGATCCGAATAAAGAGGCAAATACCAGAGGCAGTAGAGAATAAGTTGATTAAGCCTAATGACATTACATTTAAAACTCCATGGGACTACAGACTGGAGAAGTGTGTGTGTGTGTGTGTGTGTACATTAGAACTGAACCTAGAGGATCAAACGCTAGATCCTATGTAACTTCATATTATTCTCAAGGAGGATGAGGACACGGGCTTGGATTTCCAGTGAGGGTAGAAAATCATGTTGACATGTATCTGTGCTCAGACCATGAATTAGGTATAGTTACCCAAACACAGACACCCCCAACATTCTTGGGTTTCTTTGGAAATTAGGTTTTGCTCAGAACAGCCCTGAGTTTCTAGGCTTTGGGGTTGATGTGACCCAGTGAATCTTGGGATGCCCAGTCAGACAGATCCCATTCGGGAGGAAGCTGTGCTCCTGGCTCAATACGCCTCTGCTGAGTAGACCGGAGCCTAGCTCTCCACCCAGGTGTGTGCTGGTTTCTTTCTGTTTGATAAGGGCGTGCTGTTCTGGTGGTTCCCAGGCAATAGACCTGAGCTCCCGGCCAAACCAGCATGGGCAGATCAGCCACAGGGCCTGCTGGGAAGGCAAATGGCCTGGCTCCAGGTGCCACTGCAAAGGTTGTTGTCTATGTTCTTCCCAAGCCTCTGAAGCCGTGTGGTCAACATGTCTCTGTGGGAGGCACACTCTCCCAGCCCAGCTTTCTGGGCCAACTATAGACTTCCTATCCTGACTGTGGGTCCTATCATAGCCCAGGAATTGTGGACAGTGGGAGGAATCTAGACATAAATGAGACATGGAATTTTACACTGAGCCCTGGAAACCAGTTAACTGTGTTTAAATCCCAGAAAAGCAGGAAGACAGAGGGCTGGGGTGTATAGCACTAACCTGTACTGGTTCATCTGTGATGGCTCATTTCACAAAGCTGGGAGTGATCAATAGTCCCACCTGTTTTCTTCCTTCCATGAATAAGTTTGGAACAAACCAAGAGAGAAGACAGAGGGCACAGATGCCAGTCAGAATAGCAGCCTTGAAGGTGATCTGAAGAACACGCTTTAGGTTCCAATTTGCCCATCCAAGAAACAGGCTGGCCGTAGTGTGCCTGATTTTAGGACAAATCATGTCCTGAAAGACCTGATTTTAGGTCCTGACTTCATCCTCCTCAGAGGTGGAGTCAAGAAAACACAGAAAAGGTAGAGCTAAGCACGTTTGGTTCCTTCCCAGAAACTTACCTGTTAGGTAAAATCCCTTCTCTAGAGACTTGTTAGTGAAGATGCATGGAGCCACTCTACGTCAGCCGGCATCTCTCTGCTTCAAACATGGGACAGACCCAGAAAGACTACCCAGCGCAAAGAGCGCCTCCTTAGTAACTCACAGCTTCCTGTAACTACTGCTCCGAGGGTTCCAATAACCTCTTCGCGGACTCCCGTGTGCTTGAGGTGTGTAGGTCCCTGTTTCCCACAGGGAGCACAATACAGCGAGTGCTGGGTCACACATCTGGGTCTTTGTTTAGATCCTAGCTCTGCCCCTTCTAACCAGACATCTTCAGGAAGATCGTCTCATCTCTCCAGGCTCCAGGTCTGTCACAGGATGCCCTGGCTACTTCGGAGAATCGCTGGGAAGACGCAGTTTGCTATGAGCAAACAGGAAGGACTGTGCTTATGAATTCTGGTGTCCCCTGGTCCCAGCGCTCTTCCTAGGAAGAGCGACACAGTGAGAGCCTGTCCCTCAGCCTAACTTGGACATCTGCCCATGGCTCAGGCGTACGTGAACTAAAATGGTGGCTACCCATAAGGCCTGTTGAATCCTCTCTCTTAGGAAGTCCATCACGGACCTGATCAAGATCAAATTAGAGAACTGGGCATCGCAGATTTCCCATTTTCCCAGCAACCTTGCATTCTTGGGTAGCTCAGGGAAGGATTTGCATCATACTAAGGTATTTTAGTCTCTGTCTCTGGTCTATTACACCATCCTACACCAAACACACTTGCATACATACATGCATGCAGACAGACACACACGCACATACTCAGTCACATACACACGCGCACATACTCAGTCACATGCATGCACACATACATATGTGCACCTACACCTGCACACAGACCCAAGAATCTATCTCAACCCTAAGGGTTTAGTTGTTTTTTCAAGTACAGAGAGAATTCACGGACAATTTCTTAGATGTTAAAGGACAGGGAGAGAGGAGAGAAAGAAATGAAAGATCTTGAATCCTGCTCAAAATGGATTATTTTTAAAAAAAAAAAAAAAAAAGAAAAAAAGAAAATCTCTTTAGGAGTCAAGCTTTCTCTCCCTCTGAGATATGATTATAGGGTCTTTCTTTTCTTCCTGCCATTTCACGGGCATTCAATACTCCATACCCAATGCAGAGTCCTTGCAGCTTTCAAGTTCTCCTCCCAGGCACAGAATGCATTGCGCAGAGCTGGTGTGGCTCCAGGCAGCCAGCTGACCAGCTCTGGTCAATGAGGTGTCAACAGAGGTGACAAGTGTTGCTTCTGGGCCAGAACACTTAACTGCTTACTTGCCGCGGCAGTGCTCCCGAGCACCAACCTCACTGGCGTGTGGTGATTAACAGTGTTCAAGATAGTGGCTGTTCCCCCCAGGACATGAGGATACCTGTGAGGAGACACAGAGTACAGTCTCCCGCTGACTTGTGGTGTAGATGGGCAAAGAGCAACCTTTACCATCACAGGACATTAGATTTGAAAGACGCTTGCTCCTGCAGCTTCATGGGCTTATATTGTCTGCTATCACCATAATAAATGAAAAACTGTGTGCATTTAAACCAATTCTCCCTGATACTTCCAAGGGCATCCAAGTTGACCATAGATGACACCAGTTTGTGGCAGCCCCCAAATGTCGCAGCTCTGCCGCATTCCCGTTCCCAGGCGGGCTTAAAGAGAAGATCATGCTTCCGAGAGAGAGATTCGGTCTCGCCTTTGCATTAAACATCAGGCTGCTTCCTCTACCGCATGGCAGGTTTTCATCTCCTCTGAATAATTTTTTAGCAACTTGAGAAACTGCAATCCAAACATATAGTATTTTTGGCTGGAAATTAAAACACATCACTTTTAAAACATAAGCAGCATGCCCTGAATGTTTATGGTAAAAAGCTCACTCCTGGCCAGACTGCAAAGCTCGCATTACCGAGAGGCAAACCCTGGAGCATGCTGGCAGTTTGCATCCCAGTTCGTCCTTCCCACACAGTGCGGTGACTGTGAATCATGTCTCCTCTGGCACATGAACTTCCAGGCTTTACGACTCCTTCCATATCAAAGAGGGACTGTCTAGAATTTCCCCTTGCTGTAAGGAGAAGCCTGTGGAGATGGAAAGACAGAGTTCTGTCCACCGCATTGCCTATCCAGAGCAAAAGATATTCATTCTGAAGATGAAACTCAGTTGGCAGAGCTCTTGCCTAGCATGCAGGAGGCCCTGGGTTCAGTCCCACCACCACGTGGTGGTGCATGCCTGCGGCCCCCACAGTCACAATGCGGAGGCAGGAGGATCAGAACTATGAGGTCAGTTTGGCTTTATAAAGAGTTGGAAGCTAGGCTGGCCTATGTGATTCTGGGTCTCCTGAACGAAACACATGAACTTTCCACAGATACCCAGAAGGCATGGACTGCCCTCAACCAAGGTGAATGGCGAGGCTGACAATGGTCTTGGCACCACTGACGTGCCAAGATGTGTCCCATCTGACACATCGCAGGTAGCTGCTACAAGAGTATGGCCTTGGCCTACACACATTTCTGATCAAACCAAGACTATTCGGGATGCAGCAAGGAACTGTGGGAAATGATGATTCCTGCCAGAATTAGCTCGCTAGGAAAATACAATTTCAAGGCATTGCTTCTTTATGTGACTTCTTAAAATGTTGCTGGGTGACAAAGCCAGGATTCTCTTATCAAAATGAAATCTGTAGAATACAATTTTCTGCTCAAACAATGTGGTTTATACAAAGCGCCACCCTTGCGTGTCAGATGAGGGAATATAAAGCTCTTCTATAATGGATATATTGTTTGCACACAAAAAGCCTTATGAATCTATGGTTCATGCCAGGCCTCATTTGCCTTCTTCAGGAAAAAGGGGAAAACTCTGTTGTCTCCAGAGGAAACTCCCAAAGAGACTATAACATCATAGTGACTGTCCCCTCTGTTTTTAACAAAATGTCAGAAAGCCACCTCCAACTCTTTCTCGGATAAGACTACAACCAAGTCCCTGGCAGAGAAGAAACACTTGTCATCCCAGATTCTTCTCACCGGACTGAGATGACACAACACTTCCCCCAGGGGTGCAGAAACGCTGCAGAAATGTCCCGAGTGCTCACTAAGGACTCAGTACTGTCACAGCACCATGAAGAGTCCATGCATGGGTGCGTGGGACTCAGACAATGCGTGGGTAGGTAGAACTCAGATTTAACCTTGATGTGCGTACCATCTGACAATAGGAGGAAAAGACAGGCCCGAGAAGGCAAAGCAACTCTGTGCTGTAACAAGACAGCCACAGAGCCAATCGGCTTTCACCACCCCCTTGCAGCTAAACACAGAAGAGGGAAAAGTGAGCAGGCACATTTCCTGCCCTCAGCGAAGCCAGAGAATCAGAGCTCTCAGAACTCAGTAGAGTGAAGGAGAATATCTAACTGGGAGCCAGAGAGGAGTTTTGAGGGAGATGGCTCGGCCTTTATGGTTCTCACTGCCCAGGTATAAGGACCTATGCTCAGGCCCCCTGCATCCATGTGCTGCTGCGACCTTTAATCCTAGCACTAGGGAGGTGGAGACAGGAGGATCCCTGGGGCTTGCTGGCAACAGAACGAGTGAGCTCCAGGTTCGGTGAGAGACCCTGCCTCAAAAGACACCCAGTGTTGGCCTCTGGCCTTCATATGCATGTGCACACGTGTGTACCTACACACACACACGTGTCCACATATAAACACATTTACATACATCTTCCATGCACACAGGGCTTTTGGGGGGAAGCATGGAAATGAAGACTTACTTCTGAGGGGGGGTGCTTTTTAAAGAATGGTCAGGTCTGGCTTAAGGAAATCCAAGACTGTGTAAGGATGAGGAGGCAAAGTCACAGCCCGGCTTTGACCAATGAGCAATGACTGCTCGGTGGATTCATCACCTCTTGTTCCACAACTACTGTGGACATTTGGGACTGTCACCAGTCGGCCTTCTCCCCTTCAGTTCCTTGTTTTCTGTTATGGTTTGCACACACACGCACACACACACACACACACACACACACACACACACAGGCTTATGTGTTTCAGCACTTGGTCCACAGCTGGTGGTTCTGTTTGGGGGAGGTTGTAGAATGGCTGGGAGGTAGGGCCTAGTTGTAGACAACCGGTCACTGGAGGACAGGCCTTGAGGTTTATAGTCCAGCCTTGCTTCCTGTACTATCTCTGCCTCCTCAAATATAACCCCCAAACTGCCTCCGTCTCCATGCCTTTCCCACCGTCATGGGCTGCACCCTCAAACCAAAGACAAAATGAGTCCTCCCTCCATCCCTCTAGTTGCTTTCGTCAAGTATTCTGTCAGAGCAGTGAAAGAGCAAGGACGGAACTCTGAGGGGTGTGGAAAGGGCTGGTCATCCTTCCCCCTGCCCGGGCTCAGTGCCTCTGGGAAGGACTCATCGAGGAGCTAACGTTCGATGGATTCCCACCGGATTAAAGACAGGAAGATGAGTCTTGAGAGTGAAGAATGAATCCGTATCCAAGGCTTAACGAGTTCCAAGAGTTGCAGGAATGCGTCACACAGCATGAAGAATGGAGACGAGAGAAGGTGGGCTGGACCTGGAACCAGGCAGAGTCCCCTATGGTCCTTGCAAGGACTCTGAAGTTTGTTCTTGTGCTGTAGGAGGGCTGAAGGGAGTGGATACGGGCCTATATTTTAAAGCATTCCTCTGGGTGCTGGGTAGAAACGAGGCCTTGGAAATACAAGACAGAGAGTAGTGATACCATCTCAGGGGCTGCTACTGTGGCCTAGGGACAAGATGGTGACAACAGGGGAGTGTCTGTGACCTAGTAGAGGAGGAGGGGACCTCAGGATACAATGTACAAAAGACACCCATTAAATACACTCATTGCAAAGAAGAGTCCAGAATAACCCCATGGCTTTGCAGAATAACCCATGGCTTTGCAGAATAACCCATGGCTTTGCAGAATAACCCATGGCTTTGCAGAGTAACCCATGGCTTTGCAGAGTAACCCATGGCTTTTCAGGTTGAGCACCTGGATGGAGCTGTGTACTGAGTCACAGTGGGCCGTGGATACGTGAACACTCAGGGCAGCACAGGGCAGGGCGTGTTTTACTAGAGAAGGTAGTTTTGCTTTGAGCAGCGAAGCCTTGAGATGTCTACAAAGCCCCCAGGAAGAAACTGAAGTGGAGTCTTCTTGTGAACCTATGAGTCAAGTGCACAGAATAGGGCCCGAGAGCCACGTTTCGACGTCATTAGCATATAGATGCTATTCAAAGCCAAGGACTGCGTTGAGGTTACCTAAGGAAAGGAACACAGTAAAAGAGGCCCATGAGCTCATCCTCAGGGGTTCTGAGGATGGATCAAGGGCGATCTTCAATCTGCCTTCTCCCTTGGCGCTTGCAGGCCCCATGCCTGGCAGGATAAACTGTAGGAGAGGAGATGAACCTCTAAGACCATTTTAAAACTAATTTGAATACTGTATGTACATAATTAAAAACATTTGGCCCCAAAGATTAATAACTTCTTCTACATCTTCCTTTGACAGGCGCTGTGATTTGCCGGGTGGGGCGGGCGGGGCGGGCGCGTTCTGAGTTGATTAACACCTTCACGCTGCTTTGAGCAAAGTGTGGGGCGGCGACAGAAAATGCCACATTGCAGATGCCTGACTCAGGGACGGGACTCTGACTTCACGCCTCCGATCGAGGCAGAGACTCACTTCTGACGGAGGAAAAGTATTACAAAAATATATATGTAACACATATTCTATTCCTGATTTAGGTCTATAATCTTATGAGCCAGACTGTAATGAATAAAGTTATAATTAGCTGTAGATGAAGAACACGCAGCCGTGTTTTCTAGGGTGCACTTTAGGGCTCCGGTCCAATCTGCACAGTTACAAGCTGTGCTATTCCCATCGACTTCCACAGACTCCACTCAGAGACGGAAGAGGCTGCATTATTGATTATAGAGTGTGCGTCTCGCTTTTCTCCCTACTCCGCCCCGTAGGGTGTGCAAATGCAAGAGGAAGGAAGAGCCAGGAAACGAGAAAAACACAACCTCATCCTCACAAAATCTTTCCCCAAATAGCAGCACGGATACTTGATAGATGCCAGAAAACCTCTGGCATACCCCCCCATTACCCCTCCCCCCATTAACCCTCCCCCCCATGAGAGCTATAGGCTTGCACCGATTAGATAGAAGTTGACATGAATTGCTGCCATATATGTGCTGTGTGACCCTAGGCGAGTCACTTCCCGTCTCTGGACCCTGACTCTCAGTCTGTGAAATGAAACGTGGCCCGGAATAGCTTTAAGGGTCTTTTCAGTTTAGCGAGTGGTCTATCCGATGAAACCCAGAGTGTGTCACCGGGCAATTTCCTGCAGGACCAAGGCTGACCCTTGCTGTCTAGGATCCTGGTCCCTATACATGTCTTCCATGTGTTTGATGGAGTCCGGGAGAGCATGTCCTAAAGGTCTAACAACTGGTTTACAGTGTCTGCCAATTCCCACAGTGTAAATGTTCCCGCCATGGTGGATTACAACACTCCGGGCTTCGGCCATTTCCTGGCAAGGAAACAGCTACCTTCTCACTATATCACACATGCGCGTGTGTGCGCACATGAGTGTGCACACACCCACAAACACACACACAACATGTGGAGGGGGGCACGACCACGACAACTCATACACAAATGTCCCTTTCTTATAAGGACATCAGCTCTATCAAATCAAGATCCCTTCATGACCTGTTAGAATTTGACTCTGAAGTGCATCCCACAGGCTCTTGTTGAATCCTCAGTTCTCGGGTTTCGGCACTAGTTTGAAAGCTGTGGAGCCCTTAAGAGGTAGGGCTGGGCTGGTGGAAGTGAGGGCAGGCCTCCAGGGGCAGGTCTTTGAGTGGTATGCTTGCCTCTGGTTCCTGTCCCAAGTTGGTCAGCTGTGTGAACAGCCTCACACTTCAGTGGCCACGGCTGAAGCCACACCCACAGCTGTGCTTTCCCACAGCAGTGAACTGAGATCCCCCTGCCGCATGAGCCCAAATTAACCCTTTCTCCTTCCAGTGGTTCCTTTGCTGTATTTGGGTCATGTGACTAACACAGGCTTAGTTAGCAGGAATTGCCTCTTTATAGGCACTGGTTATACATGTTACATGGACTGGGAGATGTTAGGGCTGCCACATATGAGGAAACACGCTTCGGTCCACACGGTTAAAAAGTCTAATGGAGTTAACGTATGTAACATGCCTGCTGCTTGGTGGGTGCATGGTTTTAGCAGGGAGTTGCTTTGTTTGATTTTAAGATTTATTTATTTTTATGTGTAGGTTTTTTTTTTTTTTTTTTTTTTTTTTTTTTGCCTGTGTGTATGTCTAGGTACCATGTTAGTGTGAGGACCAGAAAAAGGTGCCGGAACCCCTGGCTCTGGAGTTACAGACAGTTGTGAGCTGCCATATGGGTGCTGGGAATTGAACCTGGGTCCCCTGGAAGGGCAGCCAGTGCTCTTAACTGCTGAGCCAGCTCTCTCCAGTCCTAGATTGTTTGTTTTTTAAGATGTTGGTGAATTTGATTTGACCCACAGAGCTAAAGATAACAACAAAAGGAGGAAGTGATTACTTTGCCACAAAGGACCCACTTTGGATCAACGAATGTCCAGTCTGACACCAGTTCATTCCAGCGCATGCCCTTGAAAGTCTCTCTGAGAGTTGGCGTGCTTTGCCTGTTGAGCCACGGGTTCAGAGTTAGAAGCTTGAAGCCCTGTGCTTGCTTTCCACCAAGTGCACTGTACTCCTGAGCCTCTGGCTGGTGCCTGAGCTGGTCCAGGGGCTTAAGGCGCTTCCTGCATCCAGACTCTGAAGCTGCCGAATCCAACGCCACTTTCCAGTTGCTGGACAAGACAATCCTGAGTCCAACATCCCCCTAACCCAGCCCCACTGACCTAGTTTTGTTTCTACTGCTATGACAGAGCATCGTGACCAAAAGCCTCTTGAGAAAGAGCGGGTTTATCTCAGCTTACAGACCCACATCCAAGCCTATGAAAGGAAGTCAAAGCAGGAACTTAGAGCAGGAACTGAAGCAGAAGCCACAGAGAAATGCTGCTCACTGGCTGGTTTCTTCTGGCTGGCTCAGTTTGTTCTCTTATCCACCCCAGAGCCACCTACCTACTCAGAGATAGTACCACCCACCATAGGGTGGAATCCTCCCACCATCAATCATTAACCCAGAAAATGCCCCCACAGGCTTGCCTACGGCCAATCCTATGCAGGCATTTTTTTTTCCAGGTGCGGTTTATGTCCTCTCAGAGGACACTAGCCGTGTCAAGCTACCCAAGAAGACCAAACAAGACAAAACAGCCAAGACACCCACTAACTCTTCATGTCCTCAGTAAGAAAAGATGCGAGGGAAGAGAAAAGATGGAAGAAAGGAATTGCGCATTCCACAAGCACTTCCTAGTGGGCAGGCATGGTAGCGCATCCATCTCTGATAAAGTCCCCAATAACCCTTGCCACTATTCTACAGATGAGGAAACTAACACCTTGGGCCCGTTACCAGTCCAAGGGCATGGAGCGGGGAAAGGCAGGGAGCAGAAGTTCACACTGAATTCTATGCAACCCCAGAGCTCCTCCAGTGGGTCCTAACTTGCCTGTGCCAGGGGGAAACCAAAACTCCTGAGCATCCAGCCTGATCTCGGAACATAAGCCACCGGACTCACCTTGGAGCAGGTGTCCTGAGGAGCTGTCTATGGATATGGCAGTGACTGCTCTTCCAGCCTTAGCTACCAGCAGCATGGTCCCAGGGTGAGGCAGGCACATCTGTTGCCAGAGAACATCTGCCTCTCGCTGGCTCTCCCTTCCCTGCCCTCTGGCCAATGGGATAGGGAAATAGTGCCCTTGACTATAGGTGCATCTTCCACACTAATGAGCAAAGAGGTTTCATCATAGCAAGAAGGAAAATACACCGTGCCGCCTAAAACCCCGCAATGCCGTCAGAACGACTAGAATGGTTGATGGTGCCTTTGCCCCTGGGCTCCTCGCTTGCTGAATTCTTTTGCTGTATTCTTGCAGGTGCCTTGTAGGACTCTCTGATTTCTCAGAGGCCAGCCAGGTGTGCTGACTGGGACACAACATAGCCAGAAGGGCCCTGTCTGTCTTTCTGTCTCCACTGGGGCTTCCCTTTGTCCTTCGCAAACTTTCTTTCCCTAGTACGGAATAAGGCATGTGCTTCCAACTTCCAAATGTCGACGATTCTCCCTCAGCACCTTAACATTTGCCGAGGAGCTGGCAACGGGACGCGGAGCTAGGTGTCCTCAGAAGCTGAGCGTGAATCAGATCCTTGTTACGAAACCACATTTGTGCAAAGCAGGGAAGCGCGGGGCAACGTGAATAACCAGACCTCTCATTCATCGTGAACTCATCCGTGTTTATAGAAGCCAGGGAGGGTGAGAAAGAGGGAGAGAGGGGAGGAGGGCAGGAAACAGGAGTGGGGGTGGGGGCTAGGAGAGGTGGTTGAAAGCAGGTGTGTAGGAGTCCAGTTTTGAATCTGGAGCAAGCTTCTCTGCGCTTGCTGAGCTTGGACAAATCACGTGACCTTTGAGCATCAGTTCTCCCATCTGTAAAATGAAAGTATAGATACCCACATAACATATTGGAAGGTGTGAGTCGCCTCAAGCGAGGGGACCTCAACCTAAGAACTGCCTACTTCGGGTAGGCCTGTGGGGCATTGCTTTGATTGCTAATGGATGCAGGAAGGGCCAGTCCACTGTGAGCAGTACTTTCCTTAAGCAGGGGTTCCTGGGCTACATCAGAAAGCTAACTAAGCGTGGGCCTGGGAGCCAATCAGAGAATGACCCAACAAGCAGTTTCTGTTTTAAGCTCCTGCCCTGATTGTTCGTGATGGACTGTGACCTGGAAGTATAAAACAAACAAGCCCTTAACCCCCCAAGTTGTTTTGGGTCAGAGTGTGTTAGCATAGCTGAAGAAAGCAAACTGGAATAGATAGCTTGCACAGTGTTAAAAGGTACGCAATAAGTCTGGCAAGATAGCGCAGTGGCTAAAGACACGTGCTGCTGTGTCTGAGGATCTGGGTTCAATCCTTGAGACCCACATGGTGGAAGGAAGCAGCCTTCAAACTTTTAGGTATGTGGCACACACAGACAGACAGACAAGACAGGCAGGCAGACAAACAGAGACAGTATAAATAAATGTAAAAACATGTTTTAAAGAAAAAGCTCATGGTTATGTATGCAATCATTCACTTAAACTCCACACATGTTTACTAGGCTTTAACTGTTTGCCAAGCAGGCTGGAGGGTAAGCCAAAAAGACTCAGCTCCTTAACATCTGGAGCAGCGGAAAGTCCAGGAAGGGGAGCAGCCTCTAATCAAACGACTGTGTACATCGCATCCGAGGGCGATGATAAGCGATGCTGAGAGTCAATCGTGATCCGAGCATGGGGCTTTGACAGTTGGTAACAGAGGAGCTGAGCGCCGGCTGGCCTGGGGAATCCTGGGAAATGATGCTAAGAGAACCCATCGGGTGACAGAGTCAACTCATTTTGCAAAGAGAGCACTGAGCTCCCCTGTCCTGACTTCACGGGCTGTGCACGTGCGTGCAAGATGCCCACAACTGAAAATGCTCTGTGAGGGTCTGTGCCTTGGTGTCTGTGGGTGTTTGTCTTCCTGCAAGTCACTGTGTGTAGGGGGACACGCAGGGGAGACTGCATTCTCTCTATGATGTGTGCTGTTGTCGTGGGGTGCATTCCAGAGCATCTGGGATCCAGGGGTGACCCGAGGCAGGTCTACCGCTTGGCTTCATGTCCTCGAATTTGTTTTTTGTTTTTTGTTTTTTTAAAGATTTATTTATTTATTATGTATACAACATTCTGCCTTGATGTATGCCCGCACGCCAGAGGAGGGCGCCAAATCTCATTACAGATGGCTGTGAGCCACCATGTGGTTGCTGGGAATTGAACTCAGGACCTCTGGAAGAGCAGCCAGTGCTCTTAACCTCTGAGCCATCTCTCAGCCCCCATGTCCTCGAATTTGAACAAGAGAAATGAACCCAATTTCTTGGTTTCACGAGTAACTTTTTCATGATCCATGCGTCTTTCGTGTTGCTCCGTGGATGAGAACGCGTGGCTCAGGCAGCTTCATGGCTCGTCTTTGCTGAACCTTCCTTTCAGTTTCCCTTCTCCACTTACTACCTTATATTGTGTGGAGTACTTTAAGATATTTAGTTTACGTTTGTGTATGTGTGTGTGCGTGCGGCATGTACACACACACACACATGTCACAGCACATATGTGAAGGTCAGAGGTCTGCTTTCTGGAATGATTCTCTTTCCACTCTGTGAGATCTGGGTCTAATCAGGGTCTCAGAGCTGACGGCAATCATCACTACACAGCAAACCATTTCATTGGCCACCTCTGAATCTTTTCAAACTCAAATCCTGACACCTCAGATTCCCTCGGCCTCTCTCTGTTCTTCAGCTCCCTGGCCAGCGAGGCCCACCTTCAGGAGTCCTTCCCTCAGCGACAGTGCTAGAGGGGTAGGTAGGAATCCCACCCTCTCACACTGTCGCACGTCTCCCCCTCCCCCGCCCCACCGGCTGCAAACCTATTGTCTATCATAATAGGGTGTAAGGGCTACAGAAGGTTCTCTGGACAAGGCCCCCTTCCCCATCTCTAACCTGCCACCCTCACTGTTTTCTTTACACCCTGGCTGCAGCCCTCAAATTCCCTTTAAAAATATTTGCATTTCTGCCCTTTCTCGGGGGACGCCGCCTGTCTCTCTAATAAATGGAGCATGCACTGCTGCTCTTGCCCACCCTAGAGCGATGCTGGGGGATCTTGGGGGGCCCAAGACGCTGCTATTCTTCTGCATGCCCGTCCCCCAGTCAGACCCACCCTTTGTATGCGTCCCTGACCCGTGTGGCATGGTCTGATTCCATTCCCAAGAGCAAGGGCCTGTTCTGTGCCCTCCCCCTCATTAAATCAGAAGCCATCAGGCTCCTGAGACAGACAGAGGCAGCTGCCCAGCTTCCCAGCCCGGAGTGGGCCCAAGGGGTTGATTAGCATATCGTTGCTGGAAGAGGCCAGCAGTAATCCTTTCTCCTATTGACGCTAAACATCCTCACCTGAAAGCTCCCCCAGCCCGCAGCAGATTCTCTCTCCCTCTTCCCCAACATCGCTCTCCATCCTTTCTCTCTCTCTCTCTCTCTCTCTCTCTCTCTCTCTCTCTCTCTCTCTCTCTCTCTCCTCCTCCTCCTCCTCCTCTCTATCCTTTTAAAGCAGTACAAAGCCAGGGATCACCAGGGAAAAGGGGAAAAGCTCCCCCCAACCCCCATCCTCACTCTTCACCCCCAAGGAAGGCTTCTTCCTTCCATACAGCTGGGGGCGCCTGTACGGCCACTGCTTCCCTCTGCCTGGAAAGCCACCCCTGGAATGACAAATCTATGGACAAATTACTGATTTCTCATCTAATTTACATCCAATTAGTGTGAGTGAAATGAATCATGTGGTCAGCCCCTCAGGGGAAACATTGAGATAACAAATGCCCCGGGCTCCTTTCCTGAGAAACTGACGGGCCCTGGGGGAAGTCCATGATTTACCCCTGGGTCAGAGGCCCCCTCCCTTTCCCCAGGCAGGTTATCCAACCCATAGATCAACCCTGCCCCCTCCCTGGAGCCCAGACAGGCCCCGTGGGCTTAAGCTGGAGAAAAAAAAAAAAATACAAAAAAAAAAAAAAAATCAGGGTGCGTGAAGATTGAAAGGTGTGTTGAGTCCCCGGAGGAATAGATCCACTCCAGTAATGAGGGCTTGAAACAAGGGCCAAAGTCTGGGCTGGTGACCTGTATGCATGGACACTTGGACTTGGCCCCAGGACTTCTGGAGACGGGCAATCCGGGGCTCTGGTAACCCCAAATGGCATTCTCTGCAGGTCACTTCATGATAGCCCCAACCTTTGGTACAACATCTGGCTCTTAACCCTCCAGGCAATGCACCCCAGGAAACAGGCATTACTGTGACTCCCACTTAACAGGAAAAGAAACCGAGGCTCAGATAGGGCTTGCTCACAGGTCCTTACGCCAGGCAGTTGAGGCAAGATCCAGGTTCTTGAACATCACGCTCTCATCTGTTACAACCACTTTGTAGAGGGGAGAATGGATGAGGGCAAGGTCTCTAGTTCCTACCCAAGGTCAAGGGGCCTATTTTGGCAGGCAGGATGTCAAGCCCCGTGTGTCTCCAATGCGTGGCTAGTGAAGACCTGTGACTTCAGGAGGTGGAAGAGACTAGAAGGATGAACATGGATGGCCACTCCCACGGCTTGAGCCAAACCAGCAGTCCCAACACACACCTTTGGGAGGCCGGGGTCACTGCAGGCGTCTTCGGGCATGCAGAGCAGCAGATAGAGATCCAGAGCTGTTTCTGAAGGAAGGAAGGTGACTACCGCTAGCGTCTGAAGTGGGAAGACAGGGTGAGCAGGCAGGGCGGGGTAGGGGCATGGGGTTCGTGTCTGAACAGTGCAGTAGCTCCATGTTTGGGATGAGTTTGGTCTCCCTGTGTCAACTTGTTTCTAGTCTGCTATTTAAAACCTGGCATATGGATGGGATCTCAGCTCCCAGTACTGGCAGTTCTTAACATTCACAGCGACTAAATAAAAAGGGAATTTTAAAAACCAAATGCAGTTTTACCCCAGAACGAGGCAGAGAGAAGTTAAAAACTCCTGAACTTGGGCCCAGCCAGCCCTGCAAAGTGGGGCCTTTTCGATGTTGTGCGGGGCCAGGAGGGAAGGAGGTGATGTTTTCTGCGTTCCTAAAGCAGGTCTCCTAGTCTGTGCTGGGGTGTCTTCCCCTGTGGCTAAAGGCACAGCCAGCCCCTGGGTGGGAAGCCTAGTTCTGCCACTCAGTGTCTGGGTGTCTTGGGAAAAGTCACTTGCCCTCTCGGAGCCTCCTCTGTTGGAAAACAGGTCTGCGATATAAGGACCTGGATGGTGAGGATGCTGGGAAGAAGACAAGACGCCAGCACACTGTTGAATGTGTGTGTGTGTGAGTGTGTGTGTGTGGTTAGGGGGATATTAGTCATCGTCTGCACATATGCTGACACACGGAGGAGTCTTTCCTCTTCTTGTTTTATATTTTTATTTATTTGTTTTTTTTTTTTTCTTTTGAGACAGGGTTTCTCTGTGTAGCCCTGGCTGGCCTTGAACTCACAGAGGTCTGCCTGCCTCTGCCTTCCTGAGTGCTGGGCACGCACCACCACCACCCGACTCATTTGTTTTTATTTATGTGAATGAGTCTATGCATACCACGTGTGCACAGTTGCCTGTGGAGGCCAGAGGGTTTCAGATCGCCGGGAACTGGAGTTGCAGATAGTTCAGAGCGCCCCTGCTTCGGATACCCAGATCAGCTGTGAGTACTCAGAGCCACAGGGCCAATCTCCCGGCTGCCCATTTCCCTTTCTACTTTGCATTTCTCTTTTATCATTTTGGCTTTGGGGGTTGCAAAACATGCCATCCTTAAATGGGAAGGGGTGTCCAGTCCATCACTTCACAATACTACAATACTTGAAGGTAGCCTGCGGTCTCAGCCACCTGGTGAGCAAAGCAGGGAAGCAGGCAGGCTACCAGTGAGGTCCAAACAAGGTCTGCTGAGAAGGGGCCTGGAGGGGAAGACCTAGGTCACCAAGGACACAAGTGGAGTAGCAAGGCCAAGGAGTGACCAGTGGATGCCTCCTCCGGGCCCTAATAACAGCAATCATTAAGGGCTTCCCTTCCTTTCTACCTAGCACTAGCCAAAAAGTTTTAGAGGTCTTCCCCTCCCCACAGCCTAAGTCTTAAAACGGCTCATTGGAGTCACCATTTTAAATTAAATTTTACTTTTTCTTACGTACGGTGTGTTCTGATCTTATCTTCCTTCTACTCCCCTCTCCAGGCCCCCAACTCCTCCCAAGACAGCCCCTCCCATCTTCATGTCCTCTCCTTCTTCCTTAAAACCAAAACCAAGAAAACCACTGAATCCCATTAGTGCTGCCCAGGTGCCCACGAGTGTGGGGTCATCCTCCAGAGCATGGCAACCTACCAGCGGCCGCATGGCCAAGGAAAAGTGATTCTCCCGCCTCCAGCAACCATCAGCTACCAATAGCTCCTCCACGAAGCTGGCCTTGGTCTCCACTGGTAACCACAACTGTTGTGAATTCACTCATCCAAGAGCCCCACCATGGGCAGAAGACAGCCTATCACAGCATCCTTCCCCAGCCTCCGGCTTCCCCATCCTTTCTCTCCCATCCTCTTGATGTTCCCTCAGCCTCAGGTGTGTTGTCCTGGGTGAGGGAAGGGGTTGATGTGACTGTCTCGTTTAGGACCGAGCACTCACAGACAGTCTCAGCAATTTGACTAGTTATGAATCTCTATATTAAACTCACCCCATTGCAGACAGAAGCCTCTCTGTAAGGGGCCCTTGTTTTAGGGGTTTTGTTTTGTTCTGTTTTTGTTGGTGTTGTTTTTTTATAGCAAATGGGAGTTTTCAGAGAAATAAAGACTCAGAGTCACACAGCTGAACAGTTGGAGCCTGGGAGTCAGGGGCTAAAGCCCTGCTCAGTTTCTTGCTTCTACCAGCTCAGGTCTTGACCACAGAGGACCTCCTGTGGCAGAACAGAAAGAACTGACCCTGGGTAAGAGCAGAAAAATGCCCTTTGGCCCAAGTAAACAATTATATTAGCACTAAACCAGGGCCAGTACTTCAGGACAGAGGCTCCCAGGAAGCATTCAGGCTTCCTGATACAGTCTCCTGCCCCAACACCTAGACATACCAAGCCACTTGAACAACCACCAATAGCCCATCCCCTGTCCCCACGCCCCTAGATACTCAGCCTGGTTTCTGGATCTGTTGGACAGCGTGGTAACTACATCCCGGAATTGCTAATGACGATGCCAGGCGGTGGTATAGGTGCTTCCTGCTGCATTTACCACAGGAACTCTCGGGTTCAAAGCATCAAGGTAATTTGTCCCACTGAGTAGAAGCAGAAGGGATCAATGCTCATGTTTAGTGGAAGCTCTGCTTTTAGGCAATGGGGTTGTGCATGGGGGCTAACCAAGGGTGCGACTGGGGAACTGTGTAGGTGCTCTCCTGGAGACACTGAGGCCAGAGACCTCACAAATATGGGGTGACCTTTACTCATTTGTCAGTCCACGGAACTCCCATTTCCCAGGGGTTCCCCTCTTAGCTGCATCCCAGCCCAGCTCCCATTTCTCCAGAGCATCCCTCGGCAGGAAGAATTTTGCTCTGCCCATAGAGATTTGCCCCAGGCTCCGAGGACGCCAGGCTGAGAGCTCCTGCCTCCGAGCCTGCCACCGTCAAGACTTATGACCGCCTCATCTCTCCCCCTCGCTGGGTCTAGCTACATCACTTATCTCCCGACGCCGACCTGCCAGCAGCTGCAGGAGGCTCTCTCCGGTAAGATTTGATTAATGAGGTTCAGCAGCAACAAATCAGTCTTATGGAGCAGCCCTCCCCTCTTGGGGACACACTCTCACAACACCGGCTGCATACAAACTGCCCAGTGGAGGGTGCAGGGCAAGGAGCTCCCAGACCTGCCTTCCTGGCAGCAGCCTTGACTCTGTACTCCAGCTCCAGTTCCACCCCCCCCCCCCCCCCCCGCAAGGGCCCACCCACCTTTGCACAAGCTAAAGATGTTTCCTTCTGACCCCTTATCTCTGAGAGAATTAGATGAACTTTATGCCAGTGTGTTTAAGAAAAGTCCGTTTGTAGGCCAACCATACACAAGATACTTGGCAATCCCATATCATCAACAGTACTTTATTACTAGGCCCTTTTTGCAGATGGAATTAAAAAAAAAAAAGGATGTAAGGAGATTGGTAACTTACCCAAAGCCACACAGCTAAAAAGGGGCAGGGGTGGAATCGAACCTTGGAACAATGGTCTTTAATTACATTTGCTCGTGTATTTGAACTCTTGCTACCCTGGAAATTGATGAATTCCCTCTCCTTGGGAAAATATGTGCATATCTACACCCATTGTCAGAGAACTTCTGCTTGTACAGATACACTCATCCTTAGCCCCATCCACAGTCCTGAGGACACCTATTCTACTCTGTGAAACATAAGCCTGGGCCAGGTGTGGTGGTGCACACCTTTAGTCGTAGCACTCAGGAGGCAGAGGCAGACAGATCTGAGTTCGAGGCCAGCCTAGTCTACAGAGCAAGTTCCAGGACAGTCAGGGCTACACAGAGAAACCCTGACTTGAAAAATAAAAAGAAACAAGCAAACAAACAAAACAAAAATCATAAGCCTGGCCTTCCCTTCATTGATTTTGTATACACACATACACACACACAGTCAGTCAGTCTGTCTGTCTATCTATCTATCTATCTATCTATCTATCTATCTATCTATCTATCATCTATCTATCTATCATCTATCTATCATCTATCTATCTATCTATCTATCTATCTATCTATCTATCTATCTATCTACCATCTCAATCTCTTCTGTAAGGAGAGCATCTGAGTCTCCCAATTCAAGAACCCATCTCTACCCTATTGAGTGTCAGATGCACCCCAAGCCCAGTTCTGTTTCCCAGCCTCACTAGCTCGCTGAAGTTGGGAAAGTTCTCCTCGTGGGAAGTAAGAATTGTTTTGCTTGTTGTTTTCCCAGCCACTGCCTGTGCATCACCCACCCCACTCTACCCCTTCTCCTTACCCTGGCTGTTTTATTGGAACTGCTTGTTTCTTAAGCAGTTACAGGAAAGCCATGGCATGTGGAGGTCCATTGGCTCCTTTGCAGTATAATCTACACATCTTTCAACTGCATGTCCCTTCAGCCACTGGTGACCCCATGTCACCTTCCTGGGAGGCTTTTTGAAAGGAGCACTCTGCTGGGCTGCTCCTCATCCTCCCTGCCCACTTACTCTGGTCCCTGGACCACCAACACACCTTCTCTTGGAAGTGGAAGGGGCCACCATCTCCCCTTCTGCTGCCCTCTTTACCTTCCCCAAACTCCTTACATCCCAGAAACATTTGTCAGGGATTTGCCAATAGTCACTTTTTCATCAGCTAGGGCAAGAGTCATCTTTGCATATAGATGTTTTGTAATAGATGCGGCATTGATTATGTAAAGTCCTTTTGGGAATCGCCTGGCCATTTCTGGGTCCTCACTGACCAGGCTCCACCTCTAAAGCAAATCTCAGATCTCCTGGATCAGAAGTGCTAAGCCACCTGAGGCTGGACAGTGAGGTACTGGTCCAGGTGGGGCAGGAACAAATGCCTTGACCTATCCAGGGTGGGTCTGCACGGCCCACTCCAGTCTGCGGAGCCTGCTTCCCCAACCGGAAATGAGAATGGTTGTGGTGATGAGCCCTTTCTCGCTCTTTACAGAAGCAAAGCACGCTCCTCCTCCTCCTCCATTAGCCTCCCCTCGCGATGAGCTTGTGTAGTAGGAGTCCTTCTGGAGTCCACCCTCCAGAGAGATGAAGTGTGGTATGGAGAAGGGACTCACCCAAGACTGCAGGGCTCATACCGGATTGTAAGATCGGCACTTGAAAGTTAGTTGTTGCTAGTATATTGTGCATGGGCACAGGCGTCACGGCTCCTATGTGGAGGTCAAGGGACAACTGTGTGAAATCTGTACTTTCCTCCCACCTCTAGGGGAGGTTCAGGGGAGAATCTTGGGTTTCCAGGCTTGCATGACCTTCTGAGCCATCCCCATGGCTGTTCTTTTGATCCTATACCATTTTGCTTACAACAGGAGATAGGCATTTATACAGGGCTCCCAGTCAGTCCTCCAGGTCTCAGTGTTCCCCAGCAGCCTATGGGAAAGAGCACGTGACTTGGTGCATTTGAGCTGGAAGAGGTGTGACCATCACATGCAGGCTCTTTGGGATAAGAGGGAAGCTGTATACTTGCGTCCCTGTAGGTTGAGTGCTTGTGGATGTGAGGTGTGGATAAACACACGTCCTCTCAGGGGGCAGAGTGTGTTTGTGGGGTGGCATGGGGGTGCTGTCATGGACATGAGCTTCCTCCTCGGGGGCGCCATACTTTAGACTCTTCGGAGTTCAAAGCCCATGGAACCCCCTCTGAAGGGACATAGCCCACTAAGTATCTAGCTCTGGAAGGCCTTGCCCTTCTCCCCCATTCCCTCTACCTTGCTAAAAAACCCTGTTAGATTACATTCCTAAACTAGCCACCAAGGTCTCTTCCCTTATTTGGTCACTTCTCTCTCCTGAGGCTCACCGCCAAGGTCCAGCAACCAGAAGTCCCCTTTAGTTCGCCTAATGAAGATGCCCAACTAAAATCGAACACCTCATCCTAACACGGGCTTTCCCCCTTCACCTTTATAATCCGCCATTTGCCCATGTGCCACATCTGTCTCCCTTCTATCCAGAGGCAGTCCTTTGACCAACTGGGACAAATAGCCTGGCCCTCTTTCCCTTGTCCCTCCCCTTCTCCCTCATCCCCTTTACCACCACATCCTAGCCCATTCTCACACAGACCTCCTCTTCTTCCCCTCTTAAAATTACACCTGCAAGGTCATTTGCTGCTGTGTTTCCGCCTGAGTCAGAAAGCAGCCACTTTAACTTCTCTTCCTTGCTTAGTAAAGGATCTCTGGGAAAACAGGTGTTTGGGTGTGGTTTGTGCCTAATTCAGGATCTGTGAGGGAGCCTCGGCTGTTCCAGAGTCCCCTTCACCCCCTCTTAAGATGATATGAGGTGGACCATCCTTGAACACTGTTATGAATTGTCGTGAAGCACACACTTTGATGCCACCCCCCTCAGCAACTCTGCCACTACAGCTTAGAATAGTCCTTGCTTGGGGAACTTGTCTCTCCCAAGGGGAGGCTCTCCAGAGTCTGTGAGGAAGCCACCCAGAAAAAGAGCCCCCTGTTGCGTCTGTGTGAGATGTGGACACAGACGGTCAGCTCAGAGTTAGGCCAGCAGTCCCAGGTGGTAGACGGAGAAGGTGAAGAAAGCTATGTCTTGATTCCCATGGGGTCCCAACTCTGTATCTGTGCCTATAGCTCATGGGGACCTTTGCAGGATACTGGGGCTCTCAGGAAGATGCCCCGGGTGAAGGCTGTAGTTCTGGCGTCCTGAAAGCAAGGCCTTCTCTCATTCCTCTTCTAGTCCACATCTAGTCATTGGGCTGTTGAGGATGTCCTCACTGAGTGTCCTTTGGGGTCTCAGAGTACCAGAGATAGCTCACACAGTCCCTCCCTGCCCCGATTCCACTTCTAACTGGAACCTGCACTTGCTAACTTTCGAGTGCATGAGGATATTCTGGAAATGGAGCTGTGGGAAGGGACAGAGTCAGGTCAGGCTGCAGGAGAAGGCCGTATGCCAAGCTGGAGGACAGCAGAATCTCTTCCTATACCCGGCTGGCATTCCCCGAAGTCACTCGGTGCTCCTCCCCCTGGGGTTGCCTGCCCTGCCTTCTACCTGAACTTGGCAATCCCCATGTGCCAATTGCAGCCACACCTCCCATTTCACCAGAAGCTCATTCTCCAGCTGGTTCTTCTGCCAGGCTGGGCTCCAAAGGCCTCTTGTGGTTGTTTCCCGAAATCAAATCCAACCTCAAAGCATGAAGATTTGCCATTATTAAAGACGAGCAAAAGCATATGCCCCAGGCTCTGGAGAGAATCTCTAATGAGGATTCCAAAGATCACAGCCGACTCACCAGCTTGTGGAATCCAACGGGCCCTTAACAGTCACGGAGACGGCTAATTATGTCCCCGCACATCCCAGCTGTACCCAGCGCCTGTGCCGCGCTGCTCCCGTGGCAGTCGTCTGTGTGATGTAGAGGTGGTATTTAAAGTCAGCGTATAAAGGGGAAAGCAGGCACGGGCAAAATTACTCTTACAAATCCCTCAGGAGGGGGACCGAGACACCATCCCTCTCTGAGTCCGAGGCAGCTGGTCATTGGAACCAATCACTTTTCTTTGGGTTAAGCACCACATGAAGCTGCTGGCTGGATGTGACGTCTACGTTACATAAAGGATTCGTGTCTTGCAACAGTAGAATTACTCTCAGGGCGATGCTCAGAGGGAAGGCCTGGAGAACCTAAAAGCCACTGGGGATACGGCAGGATCTATCTCTCCCCTTGTCTTTTAAATGGAGTGGAGGGCAGAACTCCTCCCTTTCCCCATAGCTGTTCCTTGTTCAGATCTCTAAGTCATTATTACATCGTGTGCATAAATGTGGCTAAATTCAAACCCAAGAACCACCATCTCCCTGGAAGATCCACCTCCTGCATGACAATGTGTTTACCACCTTCAAGGCTCCTCCCAGTTCTCCAAGGCTGCTTCGTCCTCCAGTCCACTGGAGGCCAGCCTCCCTTTGCCTCCCATCCTAGTATGTACCTCACCTCCTCAGATGGGTCGGGCTCTGTTTGAGCTCTTGGAATCCGCAAAGCACTTGGCTCAGTGTCTCCCCTAGACACTCTCTCGACGGTCAATGGTCAAAGGTAGATCTATGAAAACCCAGCAATCAGGAATGGAAGTGGGAACAGCCTTCCCTGGCAGATGCAGAAGGGCTGTGCTCTAGGACTCAGGACATGCTCACTCCCAGACTTCCTGCCTGATCTCCGGAGTCCACACCTCAGGAGGAACATGTCACCTCCCCTTTCCCACCCTGCCGCATCCACGGGCGTGTCCTCACAGACGTGATGCTGGACCACAGAGGCTCCAGATAGGAAGGATAAGTGTCGTTTCATGCATGAGGAAACTAAGGCTCGAGGAAGCCTGTGCTAGCCCCGAATCACCTGACTGAGGAGCGGCAGGGTCTGGACACATACTGTCAAAACCTTTTCGCCCCCCTTCCTTTTAGTGACAGATGACCTCTGGATAGAGATGGCATTCTGATCATGAGGCAAGCCCACTATTGGTGGGGAGAGCCTCAGCCCTCCCAGATCAATGAGAAGTCAATGGATAGTGTCCGGCTGACTCTTGTCCCTAGGGAATATACAATATGGACACTGTTCAGTACAGCTCCTGGTGAAGGGCTAACCCCAAGAGTGCCTATCCATGTGCTAGCGGTCTTCTCTTGGGGCCTTCAGGGTACTGGGATTTCTGATTTCCTCCAGGACCCTGGCACTCAACTCTGGAATGTATACCATCAGCAGTGTCTTTCCCTCCCTCTCTCCCTCCCTCTCTCTCTCCCTCCCTCCCTCCCTCCCTCCCTCCCTGCCTATTCCCTGTGGTTAAGAGCTATACTGGAAGATTTGGATTCAACTCTACTTCAGTTTTCTCGATACCTGTCTGACCCTTTGCGAGGGGCTTGACCACTCTCAGCTTGTGTCCCGCCTCTGGAGTTGAGATGACAACTCTTCCACCTGCTGAGGGAAGGCTAATGGCCAGTGCACACCAGGAGCCTCAGCTCAGACCCCATCTGTTTGGGATTCAGACCAGCGTGGAGGAGACGGTGAGTATAGCAGTGACGTCATCCAGGTCCGACTTCACCTCTGGATCTGCACCTCTCCGCCTGCTGTGTGGCTGTAGGAAGGATGTTGTCCATCTCCGCGGCAGATTCCTCACCAGCAGAACGTGGATGAGGAGAGCACCAGGAGCACCTTAGCAGTGTGTCCGTCCCGTAACAAGGGGTCAATACTTAGGCTCCATAAACTATTGTCCATGATTAGTTCTGTCCGTGGACGGACAGGGATGCCTAGGAAGGACTGAGGCACATGAAGCTCTGTCTGCAGGGATGGGAGGTAAACACAGAATTTGTCTTGGATATTGATCCCCTGGGCTTCCTGACCTCTAGGCCTTGTCAAGAGAGTGAGCAGCAGGCAGAAGGAAGGTGAAGGAGCAATTTCAGGTACCAGATTATGCAGTGTGGGTGGCCTGTTCAGAAAACATATGATGCCTCTTCGTGGAACAGCTGTTATGTTCCCGGCACCGAGTGGCGAACAGGAGACAGAATTCTGTCCTTCTAGAGAAGTGTCCTGTGACACCCAAAGGTTTGCACACCATGGGCACCTTCCTCGGGACCAGTCTTAAAGTCTTGGCATGACTCATCGATACAGACAGGGTGATGCACCAACCTTGGCCACTTCTAGGCGCAGGAATCTGGAGACTAGACCAGACTAACCTGACCCCTCACCGCAGTCACATCAGCATCTCCCAGAAGTAACAGACCAGGCTAAGCAAGGGCAGGAGTCAAACAGGTGGGAGAACAAGAGAACGAGCAGAACATGACTGTAACTGGGGGCTCACACTTAAACATAGAGGCCCATAAACCTTGGGGGGGGGAATAAATGCTCTCAGTGTGGGGTGTCTCTTGCGGGGTGCAGTACTAGATCAATAAGATCGCTGCAATGTCTTGCAGACACACCCATCTGACACGCCACCCACGATGCACGCCTAGCTTTCCGAAGGGTGCACACAGGGACATACCTCAAGGTGCACCCAGTAGACACAAACCTCACGGGTCCCACCTCTTCACACACCCCTGCTCCTCTTTCCTCTGTGGGTTTTGCTGGTGGAACAAACCTAAGCCCCAGTTTCAGCTCAGCTACTTAGAAGCAATGTGACTTGGTAGAATTCATAAGCTCTTTGCATCTCGGCTTTGCTTTTTCTGCAAAAATGCAATAACAAGAGTCCCTGCCTCCCCGGGCTGCAGTGAGGATAAAATGTGCCCCACGTGGATCTCCAGCTTGAAACATGGGAGTGTCGTGTGGGCACACCACCCCACAGACACCTGCAATCCTTCAAGCTGCACACAGTGTGCTTCTCGTGCAAGCCAGGTCGGCCATGGGTCATAGAGCACTAGTACCCTGAGCATTAGAGATGCCAGCCTGAAGACCAGGCCAGAGCACCCCTCAATCCGCACACTGCCCTCAAGGATCCCCGGAATGGCCTTCCTTCTTGCTGAACCCACCAGGAAGCTTCCTGAGGCAGTTTTTCCAAGAACGCTCTGGAACCCTCCGCTGTCCCAAAGTGCAAGGAAGTCAAGGTATCTCTGCAGATGGGGGTGGAGCTGACAGCCTTTCCCTTCCCTTCTGCCCACCCTTCACCTCCTCCTGCTTCCCCTAGTCCACTCAAGACTCAAGCCCAGCCTTGCAGCCCCCTCCTCTCCTCCCCCCCACCTCTCTTGCTCCTCCCTCAGCCTTTGTTATCTCAACTTCTTGGAGAGACTTCTCTTTTCTCCCCCTCGACTCCTCAGATGCTAATCTCGCTCCATAAATCATACCCTCTAATCTTTTCATCACCTTGCTCTGATTAAAGCAGCCTCGGGGGTTGGGAGCCCGGTCCTCGGTGACTAAAAGGCTTTGATGTCCAAAGACAGTCCTGCAGGCTGGCTGGCAGTCAGGCCTCGCCCACCACGTGCAGAGCGGCAGTGCCGCGCATGCGCCGTCGAGGCAGCCGCCTTCTCCCGCTGTCCTGGGCTGCACGGCCCGGCACCTCGAGGATTTCACAGATCTCTTCATGAATATTTCTCACTACATACTGGATGTCATTATTCTATTGAGAATCAATTAGCCCAAATGTTGTTATGACAGCTACAGAAAAATGATATTTTTAGCTGTGCTTTATGCTGCTCTGTCTCTGCACAGAATTATTGAAAGCCTTAAAAGTAATCTAGTGGCGACAGGGGCCTCTGTGGCAAGACGAGGAACGATTGATCTGGGAGTGTGGAATTGTGGGAAGCACAGGGCTTTTTATCAATGAAGTGGGAGTTCCTGGGAACTAACTTCCAGGACGCAAGGCAGAGGGGACTCCAGACAGGGCCCTTCACCTGCTGGAAGGTATCTGCCTCTGGGAAATGGTACCTGCCGCCGCCTCGTCTCAGGCTTCTGGGCACTAGTGATCCTTTGCCTGTAAGTTGGTTAAGCGAGTGACTTTGGACACATCACTCATTCGCCTCCTGCTTTAGCGCTAACCTTACTAGGGATCAGACAGGCCTAGCTCATGTTGTGAATGAGCTAAGACTAAGCTAAGCACTGCAGTGGAAAACTGGCTTGCAGGCATACACATGCACGTAGGTGTGTACGCATATGCGTGTAGAGGCCAGGGGTCGGTGTTGGGTGTTTTTCTCAGTCACATTCTCTGTTTTTTTTTTTTTTAAATATTTATTTATTTATTATGTATACAATATTCTGTCTGTGTGTATGTCTGCCGGCCAGAAGAGGGCACCAGACCCCATTACAGATGGTTGTGAGCCACCATGTGGTTGCTGGGAATTGAACTCAGGACCTTTGGAAGAGCAGGCAATGCTCTTAACCTCTGAGCCATCTCTCCAGCCCCACGTTCTCTGTTTTATTGTCTGAGACGGGTTGTTCACAGAACCTGGAGCTCCTGATTTCTGATCAGCTACCCAGCAATCCTTGGGAATCCTGTCTCTACCTTCCCAGTCCAGTGGATTATGGGTAGGTTCCTGTCCAACAAGTCCTTCTTTCCTCCCTTCCTCTCTCGCTTTCTCCCTCCCTTCCTTCCTTTCTTAATGAACATGTACGCTTGCCTGTGTGGCTTATAAATGCCAGGTACATGCAGGAGCCCACAGAGGCCAGAAGAGAGCGTTGGTTGCCCTAGAACTGGAGTTGCAGACAATTGTGAGCTGCTGGGTAGGCGCAGGGACCTGCAGGAACCCTGGTTCTCTGCAGGGGAGCCAGGGCCCTTAGCCACTGAGCCATCTCTGCAGCCCCTCATGTTCAGCTTCTGTGTGGGCACCGCCGCTCGGACTCTGGTCCTCGGGCATGCAAGGCAATCACTTCATCAACTGAGCAGTCTCCCCATCGTGAGAGATTTCTTACAAACCGTTCCTTATGTGGCTCGTCTATCATGGTTCCCTAAACCCTAAAATCTTTCCTTTCTCACCCAGCAAGTTCAGACCCTCACAACAATAATACACCTTCAAGTGTCCCCTCCACCACTATACCAGACAGGCCAGGGCTGAGATTCTGGCTCCCCTAATACAAGGTGACCTTGTCCTGACCTTGAAATGCCTCGTAATCTTTGTTTCCTAGAAAAGGGATGAAAATGCCTTTGCTCCTCCAGTGAGAGGCTGGCTGGTCCCGGCCACCTCTAGGCCCTGCCCAGTTCCGAATTGGAATCACAACCCCAGCTCCCCTTGGGCTAGTTTCTTTAAACACCTACACACTGATTCTCCACCAGGAGAGGTTTCTGAGATCTGTAATATAAACAAGGAAGCTGGTTTATATGGGGGGGGGGCGCGGATTTGTGGCCAGGAAGCCCTGGGGGTGGGGGACAGTTCTAAGACAGCAGAACAGCTCCCTGAAGCCACATGCTCTGCCAAGCTGGTGTCAGGATGGAAAAAAAAAAAAGGCTGAACCCCTTTGAACACCTTTGCTTCCAGTCACACCCTACTCCCCTGTCCAGCAAGGTTTGGTCCAGATAGCATTTAACAGCACCTGATGGCTGACATCTTTCAGCAGGAAAAAGGCTAGCAGAGCATGCTGGCTAAACACCCCCAGAGACCTCCAGAGTGCCCTGGATCCTATGCCCGCCACCTCTGGCTCAGCGCCTGAATAAATTCCCGCACAGCTCTGAAGCTCCGTGTGCATCAAGTCTGATTATGCAGGCCTCCCAGACCTTTCATTTGGGATTACCTCCTCCCTCTCCCTCTCCCTCCGCCCCCCACCCCCATTGCCCTTGCTCTGGCGACTGCTGTAGCCTTTGTCACAGTTACAGCCTCTGACTTCAGTTCTTTGTGTGGAGGGCCGTCTCCCTGGCTAGCATGTGCGCTCACGGCAAGCCAAGACCAAGTGCTATGGCCGGGAGTGTGTGTGGGCTCTGCCCTTTCTGCTGTAGCATTGCATTGCTCCCTGTACAAAGAAACCTTCCCTAGAAATTGTCCCATGCCTTCCTTGACCTCTAAACATCCTGTCCAATCCCCACCCCCACCCCTACATACACACCTCTGTGCTCAGGGTCACCTCGTATAGCCACCCAGGCTATGTGTCGCAGTACTTTGGTGGGAGTCACACAGGCTGTGGTGTGGATGAAGCCCTCAGAACTTCCCACACAGCAGCCTTGCCTGAAATCAGAACCTTTGAAAGATCCATACTATTTCTCTGGTTTTTGAAGCAGCCCTGCCCAAGCATGTGTCTTAGAGCACACTCATACACCGCGGTAATTTCTTGCTATTAAATATTTTGAAAAGGTTTTTGTAATTTGGCTTTTGAAATGCTTTAGTTATGAGTGGCTGATATTTATGTTTTGTGATGATTTTCCTGCTATCCTGTGCATTCTTCAGGGTTCTTGAGAACAGACAAAAATCAAATCTGTGTACTGATTTCAGATGTCAAGCAATTTATATGAATTTAGCCATTAACGGAGCCAACCTGATGTCAACAGCGGCTTCTCATTAAGCATCTGATGTTTCTTCTTGCCGGTTTCCTTTCCTGGGTGTGGCGTCAGGGTTAGGAATGTGGCTCAGGTGATAGAATGCCCGCCTAGCATGCACGAAGCAAGTCAGTGTTGGCTCTGATTCCCAGCAAACACGCAACTTAGGTATAGCAGCACTTACCTATAATTCTAACACTTGGGAGGGGAAGGCGGGTGGATCAGGAGTTATCCTTGGCTGCATAGTGAGACAGAAGCCAGCCTGGGCTAGATGGGGCCCTGTCTCAAAAAACCCAACACACACACACACACACACACACACACACACACACACACATTTTTGAGTCGATGGTTTCTTCCATAATTCAAATATCTTCACAGGATGCAAGCGTGAGGACTGTGTCGTCTCTGCCCCTCCCCCAACCAGCAGAGGCCAGTCTATGACTTCTAAAGATGTTCCACCGAAGGGCAGTTGAGTCGGTGTTCTCATTTATTCTGCAGCCTCAGTTTAGTGGCTGGCGTCTCCCCTCCTACCTCTATGGGGCGCCAATGTGCTCTTCCAATTGTCTGCTTGGTGTTTAGTGAAGGAAGAGGCACCCAGGCGCAGATCTGCCCCAGCCTCCCTTTCAGGGTGGGCTCTGGGTCCCCTCTCCCTGCATGGGTCCAACATGATCTGGGAATGCTCCCCTTCCAATGTATCCCACTGCCTCAAGAAATGTTCAATGGACCACCACACTACAGAACCCAGAACCAACAGTCCCAGCACACCTCGGGCAGAAAGCCTTTTCTCCAGCTCCTACCAAGGCCCGCTTTCCCAAGCCCTCATTTCCTGCCGCCGGGATGACATCTTTCTTAGAAGGCTAACAATGGACATTTCATTTCCTGTTGTGAAAACCCCACTCCCATCCATAAGGGTGTGCTCTGGCCCCCGTGACCCAAGCAATACAATCGCAAAGCCGTTCCACATTGCTACACAGCTCAGAATCTTAATCTACGGATCTTTAAATCTTCTCTATCTCCTATGGGACAAAGCAGAATATCAATTAATCAGCCAACCAATTTCTCTTTTTAGCATCAATCAGATGGTTTGATGATTGTATCCATGGGTCCACGTCGCTGGACTGTGAGCTCTTGGGGAGGGAAGCATGAGCCTTATTCATTTCTGCATTCCCAGTGCCAGCCCTAACCTGGCACATAGAAATGCTGTCCAGACGATGAGATGTACAAACATGACGGCTGTTTTCTTTCAAAGGTTGTGAATTCCATATGTGTGTGCAGAATTTGCCTGTTCATTTCTGTCTCTATTAACGTACACACTACTAGCCTATGGTAGAGAGGCTCACAAGAGGGCAATTCACAAAGTTTCATTGGATGGAGGATTAAATGGATGGATGGATGGTTAGATAGATGGATGGATGATGAGCTACATGGTTGTATAATTGCATGTGTATGGATGCATGCTTAGGTGGTCCTTAACCTGGGAGGTTGGGGACCAGGAAGAAAAAAATTGCTTAACCCCAGGCCCAGCTTCAGTTCCTATGAGACCATACAATCCTATGGTTCCTATCCTTGACTTCCTAAGACAATTTTTTTTTTTTGTATCTTTACAATAAGCTCCCTTCTGTTTGAGTGGATCTGTTTCTCCTACATAGAAGTCTTTAACTCAGATGGGCCCTCTGCCAGGAAGGGGAGGGATGAAGAGGAACTGATACCCATGCCTTGCTTGTTCTTTAAATGTGCTAGAAAACATGGTACATTCGTTCTCTCTCAAGGTCTTCCTCGAGTCCTAACGACAGGCGAGGCTGGGTATCAGAATGGCGCTGATTTCTTTGGCTTAGTGAGCCTGTTCTGGGTGTTCAGGCCTGTGCAAAATGTTGGGCAGACTTTCACGAACAAAGGGACCACCGCAAGCTGCTGTGGTAGCAGTCTACCAGTTCCTGGCATCCCCGCAGCAGACAAGTCACCGACTGTCCTAGTTACCTCTCTGTCGCCATGATGGGACACCATGACCAAGGCCACTTACGGAAGGAAGAGTTCGTTTGGCGCTTAGGGTTCCAGAGGGTTGGAACGCCAGAGCGGAGGCAAGGAGGCAGGTGTCTGAGCAGCAGCTGAGAGCTCACATCTTGATCCACAAGAGGGAGGCAGAAAGATTGCACCTGGGAAGCTAGGAGGCTTTTGAAGCTCCAAGCCAGTGCCGCACCTCCTCCAACAAGACCTGACTCCCTAATCCTTCTCAAACAGTACGAGGGCCCAAGAAGTCAAACATGCGAGCCTATGGGAACATTCTTATTCAGATCATCACACTGCCTACAGTGGGCCTCAATGGTCCATCTAGATTACATGAACGTGGAAGAAAATTAAACCCTATTTTAACACACTTTGAGCGTGCGTGACTTTCCCAAGGTCACCACTATAATCCTCCTCTACAGGAAGTCTCATCTTCCCAGTGGGTTAGTAGGTTTTAAGTCGTCAATTCTAATGCAAAATCATACACCCTGTGCCAGCTCCCACGCAGAGAATACAGTGCCATACCATCATTCCTCTGAAGATGGGTTCGCACCCTCTGCTATACGCTCTTCTCTGAAACCCAGAATTTCACCTCCATTTCACACACTTCAGTCCAGCCTGCAGCTCCTGGTCAGCCTCTGGGCCAATGTTCATTTCTTGCTCTCTTTTGGAACTAACCCCTCCTTCCTGGTCCCCCGCCTCCACCCAGTGCAAGGTAAAACATGTACCTTGTGTCTCAGTGGGTCGGATGGTCCTGGTGTGATCTGACCTCTTCTCTAGGATGAGGAGTTCCCGGGGGACAGAGAGGGGTTGGCCCAGGGCTCTGTACATAGTAGACAACACAGAGTGTTTAGTATGGATAGCTAGGCAGTGATTTTTTTATGATACTGTAGATATAGAAGAGTTTATGACCTAGTAAATGGTCATGGCTTACTGCTACCATTTTTCAAAAGCAGATCCCGAAATGCAAGTACTGTATGACGCGACATTTTCCTGAAACATACACAGAGAAGAACGGGGAGCTGTGTTTGTGTCTGACGCTCATTCATCGCAGCAGGATTTGGGGGTGACTCTGACATTTTTCTCTCGGCATATTTATATTCCTAAATGTTCCAGAATGAACATGTACTATTTTAGGATTGGTAAGAAAGAGACACTATTTAAAAATAAATAAGCAAATGTTTGTTCAGTGAATGAAAAGTGTGCAGCTCTGCGTGCTAGCAGGCATGTTGCTTTGGAGCTGGGACTGCAGAAGAAGTCACCCACGGTTAGCCAGAGTCTGGCTCACCACCCAGCCATTGGCACCCAGCCTCCAGGGGGTTCTAACTACAGAACAGTTCCGGAAAGGTTAGCCGAGGACTCAGGATCACCCGCGCGACTTAGTAGGTGCCATAGTGGCCCTGCCTCTGCAGACAGCAATGATCACGACCCCGTCCATGTTCACCACACTTTACAGTTGACAACGTTTTTTTGACATACAGATTCCTATTTGGTCCTTACAATCCTGCAGCCAACGTGGAAAGTGGTGCCAAAGAGACTAACTGATGAGACATGGGCCACGGTCACGCCCGCAGCGAAGGGTAGAGCCTGCCTTCTACAGCCAGATCCCCTTCTGGTCAGCAGGCACCCACCAGGTCAAAGTGCCCACGTTTCTGAATGCACCAGGGTGATTGAATCTTCAGGAAAGCAGCGAAAGAGGCACGCTCACGGGCTACTCCAGACATTCCTTTCAGGGGCAAGTCCTGTGCGAGGGAGCAAAAATCTCTGCTGTGCTTGGCTCGGGGATGCTGCTGCCACGTGTTCCACCTCTGCATTCTGGGCTCCGGCAGCTGGCCTCAAGCAAGGTTGATGGGTGCCGTGCCTGTCTGAGATGCAGCCAACACCGTGACCCAGAGACAGAGTCTGTCTCTTTTGGAGCGGAATCAGGTCTGGGCTAGCCAAGGCCACTCACGGCTCTAATTTCTGAAAAACAAAAACAAAAAAACCCTCTCTGATCTCCAAGCGCACACAGCCCCTCAGAAAACATCGCCTTTGCTGCTACAATCTCACCTAGAAGCCGATTCATCGCCCGATCTGTTCTTTCTCCCACAGACCTCGTGCAGCTCTTTTGAGAGGCATCTAAAAATTAATTACACTTTCTTTATAAAATATAATTATGATAAGAAAAACAAAATACAAAGTACTAGGGAATATATTAAATATTGAGTTTGCATAGAACATCCAAATAAAAACCCTTTCCAATGTTTTAATGAGAAACTTCAATTGCCTCTGGAAGAATATTTTTTAATATCAGGTTTTATACTGGAAATGATTACCTAATTGATCAAATGACTCCACAGAAACAATCAAAACATTAAGGAGGCTCTTTTCAAATTCTCGGTAGCCGCTCTCTCTGAGGAAGCCTGCTCTAGAAGTGATAGAGTACTTACAGTCATTTAAAACAAATATTTAACCCATGATTGAAATTATGCTTACAGAAGAAACAACTTTTCTTAGCGACAAAAAAAAAAATAACACTGGAATTTATTGTGCTAAAGCAAAGGCGTGCATAAAGTATTTCAAAACCCAGCTAGAGCGCTAGGCTGCCGCTGAGGCCTAGGGCGGTAGCTCAGCTGGTAAGGCAGTTAGGGGATTTGCAACCACGAGGCATTAGTTTGATCCCCAGAACCCTGCCAAGCATGGCACCGAGGCTTGTAATGGCCGCCCTGGCTCAGGTTTGTAATGCTACAACCAGAGCAGTCAAGAGGATCCCCAGGGACCTCGTCTTCAGCATGGACACTGTGTGCTCTGCCGATCACAGCAACATGTGACCCAGTGGAGGGGTTCTGGGGTGTGTTCCTCCGCGGTAACTCTCTACCGGTCTCCAGCCCAAGAGTCCCAGGAATCCCAGGGCCCCCAAGGGAACACTTCAGCTTGGAGAGGAAGGCAGAAATGGGGCTCAGCCAGCTTTGTCACAGAGGTGCAGGGGCTGACTGGGAGAAGGAAACCTCAGTGGCTGAGCTGCACTGGCTGTCCCAAGTCCTTGTATATAATAGTGGCTGGAGCCAGATAAGACCTGAGAACCTTTCTCCGTTTTCCTAGGTCTCCAGTGACCCTTAGGTGGCTTGAAGGACCAGGCCTAGCCACTGAGGAGGCAGCAAGAGCAGGAATGTGAGGGTCCGCTGAGACTGGTGAACGAGGATGTGGGGAAATCAATAGGAAAATACAGACAGCTGCGGGGAGAGGACAGGACCCACAGAGAGAGAGAGACCTAGAGAGAGAGAAGGAAATGGACAGAAACTGGAAAGACCTGATGGGACCAGAGTGGTGTAGGGGATGTATGCGGATGCAAAGAACTTAGCGTGGCGAGCAAGACGGAGGGGGTGCGGGGACCCGGGCGGCAGGCAGGCGAGTCTGGGCGGCCGCTGCTCAAACACAGGCGCGGGCGCCCTTTGGAGAAGTCGCGCTTGGCGGAAACGCTAACTCCGCGGGCAAGAGCAAATGTAAAGAGCCCTGAGAGCACTTTGTGCAAATATCAGGCCGGGAAGTGCTGCGCCCGCGGAGCTGCCGGGCACCTCGGCGCCCCCGCGCCCTCGGCTGCGCGCTAATTCACTTTGCCGTCACCTCCCCGGGCGGGGGCGGCCGGGCGCGAGCGGCTGGAGCACTCCGAGGGCGCGGGGCGGTTTGCGGGGCTCTGGGGCCGCGGCCCTGCCTAATGGAGCAAAAGACAGATCAGCAGAAGCCCGGCAGGTGCGGCGGGAGGGCGAGCACCGCCAGCGGTGAAGTCAGAGCCCAGAGCTCCAGGGAGGACTCTGTGTGTGTGTGTGTGTGTGGACCTACCCTTGAATTTGGGGCTCCCACCTGTACGTCTCAGCAAGACCTCCTTCCTGAACCTCAGAGAAAAAAGGGTGAGGGAGAAACGGGAAGGGATGCTGGAGAAGAATGAGGTCCCTAAATGCCCCATGGCAGTTAACCCTTTACTACCGTGTAAGTGCCTGACAGGTTGTAAAGACCTGACTGAGGTTTGCTTGATAATCTCTTAACAAGACACGTGTGTCCACCTTACAGATTAAATGACTAAGACTCTGAGAAAGCCAGTCACCCATTCAAGGACACACAGACAGCGGGTGGTTGATGAACCCTCACAATCTAGCTCCAGAATCCACCCTCCCTCCAGCTCTTTTACAGGGGCCATTTTAGGAAGGCATACCGTTTACTTGGAAGGGAAGGGGCAGCTCACAACTCTGGGGCTTCAAGCAGTATCCCAGGGTCAAGAAGTCCCAAAATCAGGTAGTGAAGCCTCAAGACACCAACGGGTCAGCAGAAAACCCGAGTGTGGATTCAGGTGACTCCAGGTTAGTGTGGAGTTCTGCCTCCTGTCATGGAGCTATTAACCATTCCCACAGGGTGATTGTAAAGACTTGGTTAGGAAAAGTCCCCGAGGGGCCTGGCCCACGATCAGTCTCATTAAATTTTCGCCAAGTGTGTGCGTGCTGCTCTCGCAGAGAACAGGGTTTGGTTCCCAGCACCCGTGTCTCATGACTCATAACTGCCTGGAACTCCAGTTCCAGGGGGTACCACGCCCTCTTCCGGCCTCTGAGGGCTCCTGCACATTCCAACAGCCCACGTACATAAATGAAAATAAAATAAACCTTACAAAAGTAACTATGCTGGGGCTGGAGATGCAGCTCAGTTGGTAGAGTGCTTGTTTAGCGACTCAGTCATCAACAGTGGTATAAACTGGGTGTGGCCATGTACAACTCTAATCCCAGCACTGGAGCCACAGAGGCAGGAGGATCAGATGCTCAAGATTATCCGGACTGCATCTCAAGTTTTCCGTTAGCCTTGGCTACATGAGGCTCTCTTGCTGGGTTCTCACAAAATGATGCCAAAGCCAGAGATCTCAACCGTAATGTGAGTTTGCAGGACAGAAGGGCCGAGGAGGGAATAACATACTCCAGGTTTGCATTAGCGTAGGAAGGACCCAACTCGAGTGTGACAAGTGTGACATCCAGAGAGCCAGCTTAGATAAGTGCCATGGAAAGACCTCTCTGAGGAGGGGAGGCTGATGCTGAGAGCTGAGGTGGAGCCAACTGTGAATTCATCCAGGAGTGAGCACAGCCAATGCAAAGGAGCCCGGGCTGGAACGAACTTGGCAGGCTAAGGACAGAAATGGGTAACATGGTGACACAAAGGGGCTTCAGAGGCGGTGAAAGCCATCGGAAGGCGCACATGAGATTGAAGGACAGGGGGCATGAGCTAGTTTCTTACCTATCCCCACCTTGAGATACAGCCTTGAGATGAAGCCTAAACTGGTCTCAAACTAAAGATTGTCCTTGTCTCAATGCAGGGAGATTAGATCACATGAGTGTGTCACTACACCAGACTCTATTTATATTCCAAAAAATAGTATGCTGGCTGCCACACGGAGATTGGAGGGGAACAGGAAGTTATTAGAGTCTTCCCAGCCTGGGCACACCTTTAATCCCAGTACTCAGGAGTCAGAGGCAGGCAGATCTTTATGAGTTCGAGGCCAGCCTGGTCTACAGAGTGAGTTCCAGGACAGCCAGGGCTACACAGAGAAACCCTGTCTCCAACAAGAAAAAAAAAAAGTCAAAATCAAAAACAATTAAAAACAAAAACAAACAAACAAAAAAAAAAACAAGAGAGAGTCTTTCATGGCTTGAACTAAGAAGAGATGGGAGACCAAAAGGCATGGGAAAGCCGGGCGATGGTGGCGCACGCCTTTAATCCCAGCACTCGGGAGGCAGAGGCAGGTGGATCTCTGTGAGTTCGAGACCAGCCTGGTCTACAGAGCTAGTGCCAGGACAGGCTCCAAAGCCACGGGGAAACCCTGTCTCGAAAAACAAAAAACAAAACAAAACAAAACAAAAAAAACATGGGAAATATTTCCTTATTATATAGATATTGGCTGCTATGTGCCTTCCGATCAGTGGCATTTCTGTCTGGTCTCTAGTTCCCTTCACGGCTAGTGAATGAAGAGATTTGGTGGGTTCCATTCAGGACACAGGATGAGAGACTCACAGGATGAGAGACTTCTTTAAATTCCCTGTCCTGTCTCTTCCTGATCCAAGTTGGGGGTTCAGGCTGGCTTGCGGTCCTGTCAAGGTCACATACAGTTCAAATGAGGAAAGGTGAATGCTGATCTTAGAGCCAGAATTCAGGGTCTCTGCGATGCTGGTGCCCTCTTTTCTATCCTCCTCTTAGCCACTGGGTTAGGCCTGTGAGGATAGAAGAAACTGACAGCTGGGGTCACTTCCTCCAAGGTGGAACATTCTAGAGCTCTGGCCACTCTAGAAATCTCAGAACGAAGCGGGGATTATTCTGTTGTGTTTCTTTAAGCATTTGTTGTTGAAATGGAAGTTACAATTCAAGCTAATTTGAATAACAGAATCATAGGAAAAACACCCCCTAACCACAAAAATGAATATTCAACATTCCCACCTTATCTTCTCTGCTTTGTAGGGCTGTTTCTCAGCTGCATATTAAACGGCCCCTTCATGGGAAGCTGGCAGAGTGCTGGTTTTGCAAGACAGAACGCTGCTGGGCCAAGGTGCTAAATTCAGAACATAAGTCATCCCGGGCTCCCAGAATTTCAAGGATCTTACAGGGACAGGCCTGGAGCCAAAGGAGAGGTGGGAGGACTGGGGAACGTTTGCATGGGGTGTCATGAGTGAGAACGGAGTGTTCCCAGGGAGTGCTCACAAGCCCGCTCAGAAGGTGACAAGCTGTCCCGGTAGGGTGCAGTTAGGCTCATGCTCCAGGGGTGCCCTCCAAGGAAGGAGGTGCTGACTCCTGCAATCCCCAGTGGTGTCCTCACCACCGCAGCAGACACCCTCTAGAGTGTCTACCGCTCTGCAGCCACAGATTTAAGCAACCACAGACTAAATGGACTCTGGAAAAAGTACTACATCTATGTCCAACTTGTACAGACTGGAGGGGGGGGGTCTTTATTCTCTTAACCATTTACCTAATATTTACATTGCATC
The DNA here is from genome assembly GCF_014885135.2 of Alexandromys fortis. Lineage (NCBI taxonomy): Eukaryota > Metazoa > Chordata > Mammalia > Rodentia > Cricetidae > Alexandromys > Alexandromys fortis. The sequence goes on from NW_026068004.1 coordinate 728,950, forward strand.
TATATTGTGCTAAGTATCACAAGCAATCTAGGCATGGTTTCAAGTATTCAAAGAGACAATGTGAAGGCAGTGGATGCAACTCTGTTGGGAGAATACTTGCCCGGCATGCACAAAGCCCTGGGTTCAATTCTCAGCACTGCACAAAAACTATGTGGCGACACACACATGCCTGTAATCCCAGCACTGGAGAGGTGGATGCAGGAGGTCACGGGTTCAAGGCCCTATGTGGCTACATAGCAAGTTCAAAGTTAGCCTGGGCTATTTGAGACCCTGTCTTTAAAAACAAGTAAAGAAAGAAAAGAAAGGGGTGGGGGAGTGATGAAATAAAAAAAAATTAAATGATTCTTTAAAAAAAAAAAAGATGAAGGCTTTCAAGATGACTCAGGGGCTAAAAGATGCTTGTCATGAACACCTGATGGCGTGAGTTCAATTCCCAGGACCTACACAGTGGAAGAAGAGAACTGACTTTCACAAGTTGTTCTCTAACTTCGCAACACATGTATTATGGCACATATGTATGCCTGTACACGCACACATACACACACACACACATGTAAAAACTTTAAAAAAGGAAAAGCCTTAAAAATACAGGATATTCAAAAGTTAGATGCAAATCATCGTTCTATATAAGGGAGTTGCGCACTAGCAGATTTTGGTGTCCTCAGAGAGTCTAGGAACAAACGCCCCTAAGGACCACTGAATTGTGTGACTAGAGGCTTCACTTGAGAGATTACACAAGTTGTGTTTATACTGGATTCTACTGAAACCTGCAGGTGCCCATGGCTTCTAGCACCTGCTTCTTCTAACCAGGTAGACCCACATCCCCAGCTGTGCACAGCAGACATGCCACAGCATGCACCCTGTGCTGCACACAATCCTTCCCTTAGCCTGGCTGTGCTTGCCCTCCGGAGCCCCTCTCCCTGTCACCTCTGCTTTCCCAGCGACACCCACCGCCACCAAGCTCCCCCAGGACTTTGTGTCTTCTGCCAGATTAGATCAGAGATTCCCCCAAGGGGATATCTGCACCTGCCACGTGTGACCAGACCCAGCAAGAAGCCAGGGCCAGCCCAAGCTTATCAATGCCCAGTAGAGACAAAGCGTCTTTGGCTTGAGTCAGGTAGGAAACAAACACAGACAAGTGAGAAAGCCTTAAGTGAATCAGAAATACACTGGGAGAGAAAAGTCAGAATCTCAAGCTGTCTTGCTGGATCAGTGGGTTTAATCCAGCAAGAAGATGTGTGTGTGTGTGTGTGTGCATGTGTGTGTCTGTGCGTGTGTGTCTCTGTGTGTGTCTTTGCATGTGTGTCTATGCGTGTATGTGTCTGTGTATGTGTGCATGAGACTGTGTGTGTGTCTGTGTATGTGTGTGTGTTTGTGCGTGTATGTGTCTGTGTGTGTGAGTCTGTGCGTGTGCGTATGTGTGTGTGTTTGTATCTGTGTGTGTTTGTATGTGTGCGTCTGCGTGTGTGTGTCTGTGTATGTTTGTATGTGTGTGTCTATGTGTGTTTGTATGTGTCTGTGCATGTGTGTGTGTCTGTGTGTGTATGCCTGTGTATGTGTGTCTTGTGTATGTATGTGTGTGTCTGTGCGTGTGTGTGCGTGTGTGTGTGTGCGTGTGTATGTGTGTACACATGGAGGCTGGGGGACAACTTCTGGCATCATTTCCCAGCTGCCATCCAACTTTCCCATTTTTGTATTTTTCAGACAGGCTTGGAGCTAGCATAACACGATTAGGCAGGATGACCACAAAGCTCTAGAGCTCTGTCTGAATCACCTCCCCAGCCCTGGGATTACAAGTGAATGCCACCACACCTAGCTTTTTTCTGCGTTCTGAGGATCAAACTCTGGTCCTTACGCTAGCAAGGCAATCACTTAACTGATTGAGCTGTGTCCTCAGTCCCATAAGAGACTTTAAGAGAAAGAAATGCCCTGCACTTACATTTTAAACCCAGAATAAGATCGAGGGGTGAGGAGACAGAGAGAACCAGCGGGCAACCCCTTTACAGAAAAGAAAATCCTGGTGTTGCCACCAGTGGCAGCAGGGCCAAGGGCTGCCATATGAGCCAATCTCTGTTTAGGTAGGATTCATGAAGGCATTATTGCTGCAACGAAAGGACTTTGTGGAGGGAACATTACGACAAATTCCAGAGTCTCTGTGTCACGTAAAGAACCCTTCAAGGGAATAGGATAAACACGTGCAGAAGCTCCGGCTTAGGCTCTCCAGGGACTGAACAAGAGAAGCAGACATTTTCTATGGGGCAAAGGAGGCTGATGTTGGAAGACAGTGAAGTCAACACTGAGTCAAGCCCGTCCACAGACAGATGGTGATGTTTCAGGTAAATGTACGCAGCCCGATCCTGGTCCTGAAGGGCTGAGCATCACAGAATCTTCTGCTCTGTCAGCCCCTTGCCCTGCCATCCTCCTCCCCTCTCTCCAGCCCTTCTAGCCTCTCTCTCTCTCTCTCTCTCTCTCTCTCTCTCTCTGATGTGGCATGCAACTCTGCCAGCAGAGAAGACTACGACAACAGGATTCTTCTTGGAACGTACTTTATTGGAGCACAAAAGACTGAAGTTCAGATAGAGGCTAAAAGACCCCGAGCCCCACTGCACGGGGAGTATATATAGCGCCTGACCCACCTATGACGTATCATTGCTTGATTGGCTCAGACCACACTGAAGCTATCGTGTGAGCAAGTCGTGTGAGCAAGTGATAGGTGGGAATCAAACCACTCTTGGGCCAGAGGCGAGCGTGCGCAGAAGTTGTTTACCAACTAGAGACAATTAGCAAATGGCGGCAACGGGCTTAGTGCCAGACCCTGAGAACATGGCGGCGCCGTGGCGCTACACTCTGACACACACACACACACACACACACACACACACACACACACACACACCTCTATGCCTTTGCTCTTGCATTCCTGAAACGTGGAAAGCAGCTCCCACCGGCACGGCATCTTTTCTTTCTTCAATGCAATCACCCCAGAGGACCACATCCCAGTGCCCATCCCGTCTAGTCTGTTTATTGTCTGTTTCTCTCATGCTAAGGCAAAGTCCCTGAGAGCAGGGATGTAGCCTGACTCAGTCCTGCATGGCCAGTACCTGAAAGGGCCTGCCACACAACAGGAGATCTTTAAATTATTGCCTGGCAGGGAAGTGAAATGTTTATTTATTTTTTTTACTACAGCTCTTGCTTAATGTTTTTCCTGCAAACGTGGTATGTCTAGGGTTCTAGGGAAGAAAGGCCCATCACCAATGACATGTTCAGTGGGAAGGTCATAGAGATGAAGAAGGGGAGGGGAAGGGGACCCACCCTAGTTAGGCACTTGTTTCACCTGCTAGAAGCTTCTTATCTCTCGCTTCATTGACTGTCCCCTGCAGGGGTATAAAATAGGAGTGATGGTTTAAAGTTCATATATTTTAGTGCCTGGCCCCTGCTTGGTAGAACTGTTTGGGAAGGATTAGGAGGTGGGGCCTTCTTGGGAAGAAATGTGTCACTGGGGGCCGGGCTTCAAGGTTTCCACGCCATTCCCAGTTAGCTCGCTCTGCCTCATGCCCAGGGATCCAGAGAATTAGCTCTCAGCTGCTGTTCCAGCACTCGCCTGCCTGCCCGCCCGCGGCCATGCTTCTGTCATGATCATCACAGACCCTCTAACCCACTTGAACCGTGAGCCCCAAATTAAAAAGCTTTCTTTCAGAATTTGCCTTGGTCACAGTGTCTTATCACAGCAACAGAAACGCAACTAAGACAGCAGGATTCACTCCCCTCAAGTTTAAAGGGTCAAAGAGGCACATAACATTAGACTCCGCTGGCTGCACACAATAGCCGCTGCTTGCTACCGTAGGCAAAGAGGGGACTCAGGGAAGAAGAGCGGTACACAGGATTGACAGTAGTAGGCCCACAGAATGGAAAGAGAGGGTGAGAGCTGGATTTCAGAAAGGAGACACAGACTGGGGGTGTGCCTCCATCATGAAAGTGCTTGCTGTCTTGTACATGTGAAGTCCTGAGTTTGATCCCCAGCATCACCTAAACCGACCATGGCATGCAAGCCTGTGATTCCAGCGTCAGGGCACTGGAGGCAAGAGGATGGTAAACTCAAGGTCAAGGCCAGGCAGAGCCACCTGAGACCCTCTTTCTCTCTCTGTCACACACACACACACACACACACACACACACACACACACACACACACACACACTGGCTGCTCTTTCAGAGGAGCTGGGTTTAATTCCCAGCATCCTCATGGCAGCTCACACCTGTCTATAACTCCAGCTCCAGGGTTTCTGACATCCTCATACAGACACGCATGCAGGCAAATACCAGTGAACATAATACACAAATAAATTTCTAAAAAATGTGCAAAATACATCAGAGAGAGATCCAAGGTGTGACATGAAAGGCTCCCAAGTCTTTCCACCTGGGGACCCTTTACTCCAGGTCCCAGTCCCTTCCCTAGACTGGGTCTGATTGGTCAGACTTGAATTATGTGCCCCACCTGGGCCGGGACAAATGAGAACCTGCCAAACAGGTTTAGGATGGTACTGAGGGAGTGGAGGCAAAGTTACCAGGCAAACTGGAATGGCACTGGACAGGCTAAAACAAGAGCAGGTCACTTTGGGAGTCCTCAGACTGCATCCTGGGTCTGACCCTCTGGTTAGGCAGAAGCTCCGAAAGGCCAATTGCTCAGCCTGTGGACACACAGGGGCAGACCCGGCCATGACAGATTGGCCTCCAGCTCCAGTCATGGGGAGAAAGTCAGACCCCATTAGTGTGGAATGTGGAACCTTTGCCTTCCCGACAGCCCTCCAGCTGCTGAACTTGCTCTTGTTCTTGCTTGGAGGTCTCAGCCCCACCACGGATTTTGACAATAGCTTCAGAACCCAGGCCTTAAGATTCGCCCTCCCATCAAGGCTTTCTGAACTTCTGTAGCCTCAACTCTGATGGCCACTGGATCTCCAGTGAGAGCTCGGATCGCCAGCTTCAGGAAGTGGCTGTCATAACTCATTTCTTTCCATGTCTGTTATGAAGCCCTCCTGGGTGGTCTAATCCGCAGATACATGCCCGTTTCACCTCTACTAGAAGCCTTTAAAAAATGAAATTAGACATGTTTTTGAGGCAAAATCTCTCACAGTTAACTCCCTGGTTCGGCACAAATTCTCTTAGCATTCGTGACCAAAGGAGATTCCTCCCAACCACTTCCTGTCAGCTCCTCTGAGCTGTCAGCTTTGATTACTCCCTTCCAGGTGCTGTGCCTTGTCTGATACGAAAGGAATAATAAATACCTCCTTTCTCCTTTCTGAATATAGGGCTCTAGCAATTTTTGGTTTCTATCTAACACAAACTTTTCAGAAAAAAAGGAAAAAAAAAAACCACCAAGGCAGCAAATAGCAGTTTCCATAAATCGCCGGGGGATGGATGGACCGTTTCGAGGCAGTGACCCAGAAACCAGAAGGCTAGCCAACATGTGCTGAGCCTGCTGTATGCCAGGCTTCCCCTTCCCTTGCCGGGCCTTTGGGATCCGGGCTTTCTACCCAGAAGCCTACCTCAGTAATGTCTTCAGCAGCAGGAGACTGTTTGAACCCCCACTGACTATGTCTCCTCCAGAATCTAGAATGTGTCTGGCACACCACAGGCACTCCAGAAATAGCTACTGGACAAAAAATGAATAGATAGAGAACGGATAAGTGAGCAAACTCCTTATGTTCGTAAATGGTCTAAACTCCAGCATACAAACATGTCCGGGTTGTGGGTTGTGTTACATTTAAATATTTATTGGGGGTGGGGCATAAGAGCATGCTGTAGGGTGCATGTGGAGGTCAGAGGACAACTTAAGGAAATTAGTTCTCTCTTCCCATCATGTGAGTTCCAGGGATTGAACTCGGGCCATCAAGTACTTTTACCTGCTGAGCCATCTTGCCAGCCCAACATGTCCAGATTCTCGGATAGTGAAGGTGTAATGGTAAAATGGCGCTGTTCCCCAAGCCGTGGCAGTGGGCAGTGGGCACGAGACCACAGCAGACCATGTAGGCAGCCAGTTCCAGGCAGGGATCCCCCAAGTGGTGGGTGAGAGATCTAAACAGATAGGCATGCCATGCAGAGTGAGGCTGGATATTTATTTAGTGGGTTATAGAGGGGAAAGCTGGGAAGGGGAGAAGGGAAAGAGCAGAGGTGGGGTTGGGGGGGAGCCACAGCAGCAGCTACCTCTTTGGGAGAGAGCCAGAAAAGAAGGGATTCAAAGGCTGGAAGCTGAAGGGAGTGGGCGTGGCTTGTCTCTTAAAGGGACAGGACAGACCATTCCAGAGGTATATAGTCAGTGATTTTCAAATGTGGAATATAGGGCCTCGGGAGCTGGCTCAGTTGTTAAAACACTTGCTACCAAAGTGTGAGGACCAGGTTTCAGATGCCCAGAACCCACATAAATGCCAAATGGGCATGGCTACTCACCTGAGGTGCCGACACTGGGAAGGCAGAGCCAGTGAACCCCAGAAGCCAGCTGGCTATTGAAGTCTGGGTTCAATTGACAGACTCTGCCCCAATGAATAAGGTGGAGAGTGATGGAGGCCCAGTATCTACCTCCACATGCACACATACACATGAGAGCAGACATACACACACACACACACACACACACCGCATACAAGAGAAAAGAAAAAGTGAAGGCTGTGCTTGCTTTTACCTCTCCTCCCTCCTTTCTCGGGAACTTCCTTCTCCCCCTTCCCATTGCCTTTCTTTTCATGCTCGCATTTCTTAGGGTTCTGTCCTTGCTCTTCTGTTCTTCCGACTCTGCAGAGAATGCTCCAAGAGCACACACATCCACTCCCACACTTTCAACTTCCATAGCCACACGGATGCAGGAAGCCGAAAGCTGAGAGGGGAAAAAAAAAAAAAAAAACACAGCTGACACTGTTGAGTTGGGGGTCCTCAGGCACCTCAAACCCTAGCAAGCTGAAGGGGAGGCAGAATGGCAGATTGAAATTTCAATTTGCATTTTATTTTCCCTCCTGTGGGAAAACCAGAGGAAAAGGTATGTTTTATTTTGGGAGTTTTTTTTTTAATTTTTTTTTTATTTTTCTCTTCACAGTTCTCAGATACCACCCCCCAGGCCTTCTTGCCTCAGGGACGGGTGTGTGGGTAGGTTGAACACTCAAGAAGAAGCAGCCTGGCCCTGGCCTTCAGCAACACAATCAGTGAGATGATTCTGGATCAGCCAGCATCTGTTCCAAACACTGTTGACATTTTTTGGTAGGGGCTGGGAGTCCTGGCGGACTGTCTCTACACTGAGATGCCTTCACCCAAGGCTGTAATAATCAAAAGGGCCAGGCTCTCCTCGGAGAGCTGTTTGGCCCTGATTAAGAATCGTCCTGCTAAAATATCCACCGAAGGAAGGAGGCATAGCCCCATGGGAAATGCTTACGGTAGGAACTGGACAGCCTCCCCTACAAGGGGAGAGAGGATTCCAGGAGTCTCTTTCAGGAATACTCCTGTGTGACATTGTCCCCAGTTCTTCCAAGGCAGCATCGATGTACAGAAGAGGGTCTTGGACTCCCAAAGGCACTTGGGTTGTGCCTCCTTTTTACTTTCCGTATCTGGTCACAGACTTCCTCACCTTTCCCAGTCTGAGTCCACCGACGGGACTGGCTGTCTACCCTTGTCCTCATTCTGCACACTGGGGCTGTTCTTTGCTGCCCCCTTGCCATCAGGAGGTCTTACAGCAGCCACAAGATTCTAGAAAACTTGGTCTTGAATAGTAAGTAACTTCTGATAGACTGCCTGAAGTGTCTCCCTTGCCCCCACCAAAACCTTTAGGCCTCATGGACCAAGCCTCCAGTAAAGGCTGATACCCAGCAAGGTGTGGTGGCACATGCCTTCAATCCCAGCACTTGGAAGGCAGAGGCAGGCGGATCTCTGTGAGTTTGAGGCCAGTCTGGTCTGCAGAGACAGTGCCAGGATAGTCAGAGTTACACAGAGAAACCCTGTCTCAAAAAACTAAAATTAAAAAACGACTGTCACTTTTCTAGAAAGGTGCACTCTACCGAGGACAAAAACATGGACATTTTTCAACAACTGATTATTTCAATTCCATCATCTTCAAGACAATCCAGGCTCTACGGAAGCTTGAGTTTCTCTGAGTCCTTATGAGAAAGTGACATTGTCCAGATTCATCAGCACCGCCCCGTGGCTCCTCCAGCAGTCGCTGACAGCTGACTGTGCTCCAGAGGCTCCAGCAGCTTTCCCTCCATCTGGTGAGTGCTTCTGCAGAGACACGCGAGGCCCTCTCTTCACTCCTCTCTGCCAGGTAGCTCCAGTCATTATCAACAACCCGGAAGGGCTCTCCTATACTCCTGCCGAGCTAGCTCAGGCACCAGCAGCTTGGCACGCAGTGTCTCCATTATTCATGGTTTGCTCAAGGCCTTATGATGTGCACACAACCTGAAGAAACACCATGTGTTACTTCTGCAATCTTCTTCCTTCAAATGCATTCTGTTGAGCCTGGTATAGCCGTTCCTTCCTGTCATTCTAGCCTGGGGGAGGCTAAGTCAGGGAGGGTACCAGAAATGCCAGGCCAGCCTGGGCTACAGAAGGAGTTCCAGGGCAGTTGGAATTATACTGTGAAACCTGGTCTAAAATAGAATAGAATAAAATCAAATAAAGTACTTTTGTTGTTGTTAGAAGGAATTCTTCTAGAATGTATTCTCATGTAGCTTTTATTCACAGCCCACCCTTGAAAGGCAAACGCCTTCCCCGTGCTTAGAGGCTTCTGCATCAACTTCTCTGCGCGGTCCTTATTCATGAGATCACCAAAGTCCCAACAGGTTCATCCCAAGCTGTTCTCAGCCTGTGCATATCGGATATCCTGCATATTAGATATTTACACTACAATTCATAACAGTAGCAAAATTACAGTCATGAAGTAGCAATGAAATGTTTTTATGGTTAGGGGTCACCACAGCCCGAGGAACTAAAATGTAGCAGCATTAGGAAGGCTGAGAATAACTGGAGTAAGTGGAAACGTGCTCCCCGCCACCCCATCCTCCCAGTTTCTAGAGGAATGGCAGACAATAAAAAGGGCCATGTTTGTCCAGTGGTGACCATTCCTGCCACCTGCACGCCGTGAAATACGTTGCACAGGGAATGTCTGAGGAGACAGACAGCCTACTGCTCCCGCCTAGTCCCACAAAGGTAGGCTATTGCCAGAGTGGGGGAGATCTGGTCCCCTGGGTGGTCTATCTGCTCCAAGCTGCTGAAGCAACACTGTCACCAACACTGTCACCACCTCTCAATCCCTGTGCCTGGGGCACGGGTGCTTTCTGCACCTGGGCCATACAGGTCATGTCCTGGCAGACTTTTCAAAGCATTCACATGGGCCAAGTCCTGGTCACAGACCGCCTGAAACACAACAGCCATGCCTGAGTTTGCCATCCATGTTCCTGTTTCCTGGACGCTTCGGCTTGTGGGTTGCTGACCCTGGAGACAAAGGCCTGGAGTTGACAGACTAGCAGCTTCAGGAGGCAGCCTTGGCTCCCAGGCAGGTTTGAACCAATGATTTCTTGGGCTTAACTTGCTCAAGCCTTGGGCAGAAAGCCACTCTTATTACTCATCCATTGTGCCCTAATCCCACCCACTGGTAGGCTCTGGGACCTCCCTGCCAGGGCTCCTGGAGCCTCATCCAGCTATCTTACCAGTGGGTAAAAATACGATAAAAGGGTTTGGCCTTGATCTTGGTGCAAGGCTCTGGCCAGGCCCATCAGGGATCCCTAACTGCAGTCTCCCCTGGGGTGCAGAGGCACTGCCTCATGAACTTTTTGTAACCTCCCCAGTTTCTTCTTCACTTAGCTAGATTGCCCCTAATCTTTCCCGAGACACGTTTTATAAACCGAGTACAATCCAGGGACTTCACTGGCCAAAAGCCAGAGCTCGAATCAGCCTTCAGAAGTGTCTACTGGCCATACCAAAAGCTTCCTCTCTGGGGAAGTCTCCATGGACCCTGCACAGCGAACCCACAGAAGAGTTCATTCCCCAGCCTTGGGCTGGTCTTCCGGTGTTCTTCCCTCAATCTGCACCCTTCTTTCCCCCAGCTCCCTTTCAACAGTGAGGCTCCAGGTACCCGTGTGGCTGCTCCGTAGATAGACTGGTGAGTGAGGGTCCCAAGGACTTGGATGCTGCTTTTGTCTGCACTGATGAATGGGTTAGTATCAGCCAGGGGAAGGATCTGTCTTTCTCTGTGTGTGTGTGTGTGTGTGTGTGTGTGTGTGTGATGTTCTACACAAAAGCAAACTTTCTTCAGAGCAGCCCCTCTGGGCTCAGTACATGTAGATTCTATCCTAGTGTCCCAGGCTGGTGAAGTAGGTGGCCAGCCTGGGCTTCTGCGGTGCAGCATAGTGGGCGTGCTGACCCTGAAGGACGCCATGGGAATGCTAAATGTAGTCTAGGATAAGGAGGCAAAGGCATAGACAAGCTTCAGTGAAAGCACTCAAATCCTACAGGAACCTCTGCTAACCTTGCTAAAGCAGCAAGCAGAAACCCATGCTACGGTGGCTTGCAAGGGTCTAAGGACTTAGGGGCTAAGATCTGGATGCTCAAAGGGCCAGCACTGTGACCTCCAGCCTGTGCCAGGGAGAGGACACAGATCACTAAAATGGTCAAGGAAAGAGTCTTTCCATTGGCTCAAAGAGGTACCAGACAGATTCTTATAGTTAGAAAGAAATTTCCAGTCACTGAAAAATCAAAGTCCCAAGTGACCTGAAGTGTAGGGGTGACTTTCCATTCCCTTGGTGGCCCAGAGCCCCAGACTGCCTCCCCTCCACCACCTCTCTGAGTGTCACACACACACTAGGATTACCTGAGCCATTAAAGACATCTCACAATGCAGGAATCAATAAAGCAAATCCATCAACAGAACTAAATACCCACAGTGTCTTTATGCAAAAGACCAGCATTACACAACATTTTCAACGATATCTAACTACAGGCACAGATCTCTTTGGGGGGGAAAAAGAACCCACAATTTTTAGTAAAAAAGACAACCACAGGATTATAGTCACTTATTTTTTCTACATGAACTTTATAATCAGCCCTATTTAGTTCTCCTGTCTCCCACCACAAGAACTATGGGCTCTCTTCTGAGAATACTGCCAAGCTTTGAAAGTACTGTAGGAAAAAAAAAAAAAAAAAAAAAAAAACAATCTTTGGAGGAACTGAAATCATCATGAGGCCAAATTTTCCCAAAGAAGAATCTAGCCAGGCATGGTAACACACACCTTTAATTCCAGCACTTGCGAGAAAGAGGCAGGAGGATCTCTGGGAGTTCTAGGTCAGCCTGTGCTACAGAGTGAGACCCCTGTCTCCAAGAGTAGCAGCCATGGGAATAAGAACAGTGAGGATTATAATTTAGTTTATTTGTTTATGATTCTTACAGTATCTTTTACGGTGGTTGATGGTGAAGGTTTGGGGTGCTGTCGTTTGGTATTTCTTCTTGTTTTTCACATATACCTTGAGTTTCTTGCTAAGCTTATTCCTAGGTATTTTATCTTTCTACTGGCTTTGTAAGCATACCTCTCACATTAGATCTCTGACCCATGGTGATTCCCAAATGTTCACTGTGACCACGGAATCTGGGCGAGCTCTCTGGTGGCTGCCACTCATCCCTCCCACAACGTCATGTTTTCTCAATGCACAATCCTCCCACCCCGAAAGCCTGAGGTCCTATTACCCTCTTTACAAGGTTGGCATTTATAATTCCTTCCTCTTTCTTGTTACCTCCAGCACAATAGCAAATAATCATTCCCGAAGTGGGAACTCTTCTAACTTTAGTAAGAAATATTCTAGAATTTCCCTATGACTTAGAATGCTGGGCTTTTGAATTCAGATGTTTTGTTTTTGTTTTTGTTTGTTTTTTGTTTTTCAATCTCAAGGGAAAATGGCTGTCTACTCCTATTTTACTGGGTCTCCCATCCCCCGCCCCCTCCCCACCGCTGATGCCCATTTTAATGGAATGCTATTTATATGTATTTTTTTTGGTTGGCATACCACAGAATGGGGTTTGTGATTCTCATTTCCTGAACTTGACCTTACTCGCCTCACCACACCCGTGCGCATGCCCCTCCCCCCTACACTGCCAGTCCCCACCTTCCTTCAAGCTGTCCCCTGTCAGAGTGTCTTGATCTCATTTGGATATTACTGTGTGTGCCACAGTGCACACAGGGGGACACTGTCTGGGAGTCAGTTCTCTCCTTCCAGGTTTCTAGGATGGAATTCAGGTCAAGTGTTTTTTACCCACTAATCCAGCTGTCTAGCCTGGCTTGTTGAATCAGTAATTATTTCTTTTCATAAATTAAATTTTTTTGATATGATAAATCACTTTAAGTTCAACTGGTTCCTCCCTCCTTCCCTCCCTCTCTCCCTCTCTCCTTCCCTTCCCTTCCCTTCCCCTTCCTTCCTTCCTTCCTTCCTCCCTCCCTCCCTCCCTCCCTCCCTCCCTTCCTTCCTTCCTTCCTTCCTTCCATCCTTCCTTCCTTCCTTTTTGGAGAAATGCTCTCATGTAGCCCAGGCTGACCTCCAACCTGCTATGTAGCCGAGGATGACCTTGGACTCCTCATCCTTCTGCTTCCCTAGTGGTAGACTTAGAATCCTGAGCCACCAAGCCCTGTTTCACTGACTTCTTGGTGTTAAACCATCCTTGCATCCAAGAAAAAGTTCTCCTTGATTTATTAGATATTAGATGTATCTAATATTATTGGCAGTGTCTTCTTTAGAGATTTTAAGTGGATGTTTGTATGAGAAACTAGCCTGACATCTCTTTTCAGGTTCAGCCTTTTCTAGAATTTGGTTCCTTTAAAACACTTATGATTTTCCCTTTTTTTGCCAATGTTCAACAGTAACATAACTGACATGGTAACGCTGGGAATATTATCTGAAGTAGATAAACTTCTGTGAAACTGCGCAGGCCTGGTCTCATGGCCAGGGACAGGGACTGCATATGTGTACCTCTGTACGTCTGAAATTTCTCCCTCGTCTTCTTAGAAAGCCACCAGGGAAGGGGCTGGACAATGGCTCAGTTAATGTTTGCTTTGTTAGCACAAGGATCTGAGTTTGATCCTCAGAACACATGTTTTTGGGGGCTGGGCATGGTGGCGCACACCTTTAACCCCAGGACTCGAGAGGCAGACGCCATCGATCTCTGTGAATTGGAGGCCAGCCAAGCCAATAGTGGGGTTCTGTTTAAAACAAAACAAATCAAACAAACAAACAAAAAATCCAACCAAACAAAAGCCAAGCGTGGTGATGCATGCTGGCAGTCTTGGACTGGACAGGTAAAGACAGGCAGGCTCCTGGAGTTCACTGTCCAGCCTGCCTCGTCTGTTTGGCAAGCTTCAAGCTAGTGAAAAAAAAAGGCAAACAGAGCCTGAAGGGGAACACTCAAGCGTGTCCTCTGGCCCTCACAAGTGCGTGCACACAGGTACACCTGTACACAGCTGCATACACACAAAAGAACAAGGGTGCAAAGTCACCAGGCCAGTAATCTGGATGGTGTGCAACCACCTCCACAGACGGGTCTCTAAACCCAGTCCCACTGAGTCTCCAGCTTCCTGGGATCAACTCCAGCACGAACCGCAGAGGGAGCCAATCAGATTCCACACCTATGTTTTGTTCTCATTCTTGTGGGGGGGGGGCTGTGTATCCACACGGGTGTGGAGGCGAGAGGATGACCTCGGGTGTCTTCATCACACTCGGCGACAGGGTCTCTCACTGACTGACCTGGAACTTGAACCCAGTAGGTTTAGCTGGCTGTCCAGGAGCCCCAGGGAGCTGTCTCTCTTCCTCTCCACACAAGAGCAGGCCACCAGACCCTGTTGTTTTGCTGTTTCTTTAACACGGGTTCTGGGGTTGGAATTCAGGTCCCCATGCTTGCAAGGTAAATATTGTACTGACTGAGCCATTTTCTGAGCCCCTTCGTTCTGAGCTCCAGCCTCAACTTCCCCTTGGGCACTTCTAGGTCTCTCCCTAACATACCTCTCCCAACCCCATGCAGCACGGAGTTGTTGCTTTCTGATTTGGGGGGTTATTTTCTATCTTTGTAAATTATAGCCTAAAAGTGGCATTTATACCATTTTTATTTATGGGGTAGGTTTATTGGGGTTTAATTTGTAGTTTTATGTACAGTTATTTTTGGTCTATGGACACTTAACAGAGAAATAGTCAGAGGAATTCTCACTCAACAGACCTTGCTCCGTGTTTCATATAGAAGATACTTACATCTTACAGATGTATAGACGTCATAGCTTATGATACTATAATTTGTGTTTTATCCACTTAAACTGTCAAAAGAATAAAAGCAAACTCTCCCACTATTAGTCTCTGTTACCCAGTTTTTCTTTCCTATGACAAAGACTTGAGAGGCAGGAAGAGTCACTTTGGCTTTAGGGATTCCAAAGTCAGCTGGCTCTATCATCTTTGGTCTGAGGCAAGACAGGGAGCAGTGACCAAAGGAAGCTGCTTTCCTCCTGGTGGCCAGGAACCAGAGAGAATAGAACAGGCCAGAGATTAAAAAAAAAAAAAAAAAAAAAAAAAACATACAATTCAGAGTTACACTCCAGTGAACTGCTCCTTCCAACTGGGTCCAACCTCTGAAGAGCCCATCAAGCTATGACCTCATCAGTGACTGCTGGGGTCAGAGCCCTCAGGATCAAATCACTGCTTAATGGCTCCACCAGTGAATAATGCTGCCTGGGGGAGTAATCATTCAGTACATGAAGCCCTGGGCCAGTCCAGACCCAACTCACAGCAGGTGCTTCTTCCTCTTAGCATTGCCCTTTGCTTCTGTTGCTTGTTACCTTGTTGATACCCAGAGAGCTCACAACACTGTCTTCATAAGAGCACACCTTCAGTTCACAGTGGCACACAGCGCAATAGAATGCTAATAGTGTGTTGACTGAGGCTTCTGTCCTGCCCTGTTCCCGCAGTCGTTAAGTTCCAAAGAAATCACACAGAGGTCTACATTAATTATAAACTGATTGACCTAGTATCTCAGGCTTCTTATTAACTCTTATAACTTATATTAGCCCATAATTTTTGTCTGTGTTAGCCATGTGGCTTGGTATCCTTTTTGGCCAGGCAATCACATCTTGCTTGCTTTGTGTCTGGCTTCTTCTTCTTCTTCTTCTTCTTCTTCTTCTTCTTCTTCTTCTTCTTCTTCTTCTTCTTCTTCTTCTTCTTCCTCTTCCTCTTCCTCTTCCTCTTCCTCTTCCTCTTCCTCTTCCTCTTCCTCTTCCTCTTCTTCTTCTTCTTCTTCTTCTTCTTCTTCTTCTTCTTCTTCTTCTTCCCCCTCCCTCTTTCTCTCTCTCTCCATGACGAATGCAGACTGAAAACTTTCCTCTTCCCAGAATTCTCATTGACCTGCCTCTACTTCCTGCCTGGTCGCCCTGCCTATACTTCCTGCTTAGCTACTGGCCAATCAGCATTTCTTTAAAATACAAGTGACAGGGTACAGACCATTATCCCACAGCAGTAGTGTGTGCATAAACAATGTCATTAGAATCTGAAATGGCTATCATCTCATTTGATGACCTCTCTCCTGAGTTGTCTGGCACCAAGACACCTGGTGACCTGGTGATGGTTTGCACTAGTTTCCTAGGGCTGAAAGTCCTCAGGATTGGTTTTGTCAGACCTCATCAGACATATCTGTGGCTCACAGTCCATCCTATGGCAATATGAGACATGTTCATTAGTTCTTAGCTGCCAGTCACAGAGCCAGCCCAGGGCAGCGGGCAGAATGATGCCCGATCCAAAAATCAAAATTAAAAAGGGATGGCCCCTGGGAACATGTGCATGTAATCAGATTTGGAGAAAGCTCTTTGCAGATGTCATTGAGGATCTGCAGGTGAGTTCATCCTGGGGGTGGGCCCCAAATCCAGTGTCATTAAAAGAAGAGGACAGAGTAGGAAGAGAAGGCAATGTGGATATTGGCAGAGAAGAGTGGGAACATACCGGCCAAGGAAGGGTGCCAGTTACCAGAAGACAGGAAAATCGAGGAATAGACCCTTTCTTATGGTCTCCAAGAGAAATTGGCCCCATGCAGCCTTGCTCTTGGCTCTCTATCCCCCAGAACGATGAAGGGACACATGTCTGTAGCATCGAATCATCCAGAAATTGGTCATTTATTACAGCGGTACAGAACACGCATGCCCCTGTCTGAATCCTGCCTCTGTCCTCTCCACATTACATGAAGTCTCCTGGGTGCAATGGAAGGGACTAGCCGGAAGAGTATGGCTGGTGTCTAGACTCTGCAGGGTCATCAGAGCAGAGCAGGAATACTGAGCTTTGTGTCACCACGGGGATGGGCTAATCGAATTAAAGGGGGTGGGGCATCAAATCAGGGAATGACTTTCTATGGATCAAAATGGTCCAGACCAGGAAGGATGCCCAGCTTTGTATGATTGCATGAGTGCAGGGGCCTCTCACCGGGAACGAGCAATAACCACCTGCAACATGAATACAAAGAGGACACGCCTGGGGTGGGAGGAACCCAGCTTACAATTTTGTCACCACTGGGTAGCGTTTAACAAAAAAATTTAAGGCAGTTATGCTTCAACCCAATACTGCGACCCTTTAATACAGTCCCTCACGTTGTGGTGCCCCCGACCGTAAAATTATTTTCATTGTTACTTCATAACTGTAATTTTTGCTACTCTTATGAATTGTATACACACACACACATTTGGAGATAGAGGTTTGTCAAAGGGGTCACGACCCACAGGTTGAGAACCACTGACTTAAGAATTCTGGGCCTCAGGTGTCTCGTTTATACTACAGGGTCAGGGGAGGGGAATGGTACAAAGGTGTCATCAGCATGACATGAGAATTTTAACCAAAAGGGCACTTGCTGTGTGACAGGAACCTCTAAGTACCTTATGTGTGTTTATTCATATCACACTGCTCTCTAGATGAATGGGACTTGTTATGGTTCCCACCCCTGCCTGCCCAGCTGGCCTTAATCCTGCAATCCTCCCACCCTAGTCTCCCAATCGCTGGGGTTACAGGTGCACACTGCCGTATCTGGCTTGCCGTGACGGTTTTCCAGCATCAAGGCAGAGTTTTCTCTGCCTGGAAATGGATTAAAGTTGGGAAGTCTAGAAATCTCATCCACAGACTGGCGTGGATGTGTGCTCTTCTGAGGAGTGGATCCACAGCTCTCTTCTGGGTCTTAAAGTTGATACAGAAGAACATAGGGCATCATCCATAGAGGATACCACCTTCAGTGGCCTCCCATGTATGCGGGACGGAGGAAAGGCTTCCAGGATCCCCCCCCACACACACACACAGCACACTCTAGCGCTAGCCCAGATCCTCCGTGATGCAGGGCCCTTGCAGCATCCTCCTTCGACAAGGTTCCCCTCACTGCCCTCCCCTGCCTGTTAGTAACGGGCAAAATTCAGTGGGGGAAGCAAGCAAGAGAGGCAAAAAGCAATTTGCAATTTTGACGCACAAGGGGCAATTTCTACAGACAATTCTTGGTGCCCATAACCGCCCACCACCTCCGGCGGCTCCACCTGAAGCCCGCCAAGCATCATTTCCCATTCTTGTCTCTGAGATAATAAGTCAGAGGGAAGCTTCATATTTCAAATCAAAACTACTTTCCAACTAGTAGACGAGTGGAAACTTTTCGGGCAAATTTCATATGCAATAACACAATTTCCTCCTGTTCCCACTTCTTTTTTCACCTAATACATGATAAATATTCAAGATCCCCTTGAGGAAGCAGGGGTGCAGAGCTGGGAGGCGGAGCGTCAGGGATACTGGGCGCAGGCGGGCCATGGGGCAGGAGAGGTCCTTCTCCTTCAAGGCTTGCCTGCATTGCAGGCTCAGCAACCGGGCTGCCCAGCCGGCCCGTGGCTCCCAGGAGAACTAGCCTTGGCAGCGCTTAAGGGGCTAATTGAAAGTACTTACTATCTTAATGGCTGTGAAGCACGTTTCTTGGGAAGATGCCTTGCAGCAGTTCTTGGGATAGAAGGTGAGACCCAGCATAGAGATTGTCGGGATGATTAGGGATTTGGAAACTTCCCTTTTCAGGGTCAGAGGTCAGGGAACAAGGGATAAGGGTATCCAAAGGATCACTCTTCCCAAAGGGGATCTGAGGGTTCACGCAATATAGTAGAAGGCTGCTGATAAACCCTGATGGCCCTCAGTTGGGGGCACAAGGGACCCCTCCCACCAAGAGATAGCAGTGACCAGCTCCTCTCTAAAGGGGCGCTTGCCCTGTGCCCCCTGCCCTGTTCTGAGCTAATATCAGCGTCCTCACAAATATCACTGTGAGGTAATAAGTAGTTTGGTTGTCATTTTATTTATTTATTTATTTAGATTTATTTATTATGTATAGTGTTCAGTCTGCATGTATGCCTACAGGCCAGAAGAGGGCACCAGATCTCATTATGGATAGTTGTGAGCCACCATGTGGTTGCTCGAAATTGAACTCAGGCCTTCTGGAAGAGCAGCCAGTGCTCTTAACCACTGTGCCATCTCTCCAGCCTCTGGTTGTCATTTTACAAAGAAGCCAAAACACGGGAAGCTTAATAGCCTAAGCTCACAATGTTAACAAAGTACAACCCAAGGTGGCACCCTGAGCCCTTCCGATGGCAGAGTGAAAAGGATCCTGGCTGAAAGATTTAGGATAGGAGTGACCCTGGCAGGTCCCACCGAGGGTGGGAGAGGCCGAGCAGGGGACAGATAAGCCATGTCCGGAGAGAGCTTGCGTATAGAGTTTATTTAGTGGGTATTGGGAGAGTGTAAGAGTAACAGAGTATGGGGGGGGGGGGAGAGAGAGAGAGAGAGAGAGAGAGAGAGAGAGAGAGAGAGAGAGAAAAGGGAAGAGAAGAGAAGAGAAGAGAAGAGAAGAGAAGAGAAGAGAAGAGAAGAGGAAGGAGGAGAAGGAGGAGGAAGCAGAGAGACTGCCTCTTCAGAAGAAGAATGAACTGAGAGAGAGAGAAGAGGAAAGGAGTGAGATTAGCTTTGTGTTGGTGAATGGAACCACCCCTGCTTCCTGAGAGCATGTGAAAAGCTGCCATCAGTATGGAAGTCTGGTTGGGTTTGTTTTGTTTTTAAAAAAGATGTATTTATTTTTATTTATGTATGTGGCTGACTGAGGAGGCCAGAAGAAGGCATTAGATTCCCTGGACCTGGAGTCACACGTGAGCTGCCCCTTGTGGGTGCTGGCAACTGAACTCTGGTCCTCTACAAGCAAGTGCTCTTAACTGCTGAGTCACCTCTCCAACCCCTCAAACTGGGAGTGTCTAATCCTTATGAACACACACGCTGCAGTCCACAGTGAGGGAGAAATGAATGCGTGTGTCCACAGCAGATGAAGAGGGAGCTCACCTGAGCCCCAAGGAGAGAACTTCATGTGCCCCTCATTCAGACTTGAAGAGCAGTATACGGCCATCAGGACCAGGACCATGCCTGACAGGCGACAGACACACCGCTGCTTCCCACTGAACAGATGAACTGGCCCTCCCACCCACTTCCCCTCTGGTTCCCAATGTTCTTTCCTAAAGACAAAGAATAGAGAGAACGTCTCCTAATATCCAAAAGACCTCTCTCGGGCAGCTACAGTTTTACCACTTGCAGGTGCGGGTGCTTTCCTAGTCCTTGGTGACCCGGAACACGTGGCAGTTGTTTATGTTATATTTGCATAACTAAAGAACCTCAGGCTGCGGAGGTGGCTCCCTAAATAGAGCACTAGCCACACAGCCTGAATTCAGACCCCTCGGAAAGGGGATTCAGTAGTCTAAGTCTGTCAGCCAGTGTTCCTAAGGCAGACAGGAGAATCTTTGGAAGTCTGGAAGCCAGTGATGGGGAGCAATAAGAGAGCCAGTGTCAAACAAGGTGGGAGGTGAGGACCGGTACCCAGGGCTGTCACCTCATAGCCAAATGTGTACTCACACACTCACATGGAAACCCAGGACACAGGCACATTACACACACATGTTGAATTAGTTACTCTTTAAAAAGTTTTTTTTTAATTTATCAGTTTTTGTTTTATGTACATTGATGTTTGCCTGCAGGTATGTTTGTATGAAGGCATCAGATCCCCTGGAACAGGAGTTGCAGACAGTTGTGAGCTGCCATGTGGGTGCTGGAAACTGAACCCCTGTCTTCTGGAAGAGCAGCCAGTGCTCTTAACTTCTGAGTCGAATCAGCACTTTCTCTTGCTGTGCTAAGACACCAGGACCAAGGCAGCTATAGAAGAGTTGCTTTGGGCTTACAGTCCCAAGGCGGTTAAGGTCCATGATGTCTGAGTAGCAAGGCACAAGTGGTAGGCATAGTGGCTGCAGCAGAAGCTGAGGGCTCAGGTCTTTAACTCCGAGAAGAAAGCAGAGGGCAAATGGCTCAAGTCTTTAAAGTCTTAAAGGCCCTCCCCAGTGACATACTTCCTCCAGCAAGGCCATACCCCCTAAATCCTCCTAAATCTACTTAAACAGCACCACCAACTAGGGACTAAACATTTAAATGCTGGAGACTGTGGGGGGATATCTCATTCAAACCAACACACACACCAAGATGAAAAGAACTCATTATGTATAATGGCATATATGTGTATGTATATGATGAGATAAAAGAACCTCAAAAAGTAAGAAATACTTTTTCGGTGACTTCTGTCTTTAACCCCAGAGACTAGTAAGAACTCCAACCCAGTGGAGCAGCTTGTAGAAAACGCAGAGGCCCTGCAATTGTTTTCTTTTGTTCTGCCTCATCAGCTGCCCTTCCCCAGGTATATTTGTTTATTTGCATAATCAGGATTATACCACATGACGACACACAGTTCTGTATCCTGGTTTTCACATTACCATTGGGGTGTGTTTCCCCATGTCTTCAAAAATTCCTAGAAAATAAAATTATTAATGATTTATATAAAGGAGCCTCAGTTTATCTAAGCACCATCTTACTATAGAATATTTCGATATTTCGATTGTCTTCTTTAAAAATGTTTTCAGTGCTAGATGATTAATGCTATTGGTCAGGTTTTTTTTGCCTCAATTTCTGAGTGTTTCCTAGCTATGGAATCCTAGCTCTGAAGGACATGGGTGCTTATTTGGTGTTTAAGAAGGGGGGGGAGCTTTAGGCTTGGGCTTTATTTTTGTTTTCTGTGGGTTTTTAATACATGGTTCTTGCTCATATGTAGAATGCTCAGTACATAGTGCCAACTCGCTTTCCAGAAGAGAGCTGAGGAGCATCAATTCACAGCATCAACAAAGGCAACAGCGGCTGTGCTCCTGCGCCCTGTCAAGCATGGGGCATCACCACCTTAGATTCCTCGCTGCTTTTGGAAGATAAAGCATGCAGTTTTGTCTTAATTTCAGCCTCCCTGGCTGCTACTGAGGTAGACTCTCTTTTCACGTCTCTATTGACGATGTGTGTCTCATCTGCGAAATCTCTGATTTCCCCATTTGGTAATTGAAGCATTAGCGTTTATCTCGTGCCTTGTCAGGGCTCCACGTCTCTGAGAGTTACCTCTTCGACGGAGGGTTTTTGTCCTTTAGCTGGGTTGATGGTGATTCTAGGAGGACGGCTGTGTTTAACCCTTTGGGTCATAGACAAAGATGTGCTTGTGTTGGCTGGGAAAACCTTCCCACGGCCCAGCAGGGCTAGAAACTGCGGTGTGTTGGGGACCAGTGTGTCTCTGCAGAGCCACGAGGGATGTGCCATCGTCTGTTACAGACTCTCTCTACACCCTTGAGTCATCTCACTGGAGCCCACAGCCTCAGAGAGCAAGAACCGTCAGTCCCATCCTGCAGTTGAGGCCGCTGAGATCTTAACACATGAATCGTTCAAGGTCACATGGCTGGCAAATACAGTACCAGGAGCTGAAATCAGATCATCCCAACCCACTGCCTGTGTCCACTCCACCGCCAGACTGCTCAGAATCATCAGTGGATAGACAGGTGGGCCTGCCTCATCCAGAAGCTTTGCTTAGCCAAATGCCCATGGGAAAGCTCAGATTAGAATTTAATGTGGTTTTTAAAAATAAGAAATGAAATGCTTTTTGTTTTGCTGAATTTATGGACCATTTCCTCAGTCAGTATCCCAGCAACCGTTCTGATCATCCACAGTGCCCACACATTGACCGTAAACTTAAGAAGAAGGCCGGCACAGGGGCACATTCCTGGAGTGCAGCAGAGGGCCATGCAGTAAGCTCTGCGCATGACTCTGTAACAAGACAGAGAGAAAGAGAGAAATAAAGGAGGAGTGGAAGGGGGAAAAGAAAGAAGAAAGAAAGAATAGTAGCAGACAAATTAGGAAAAGCCAATACGATCAATACCATCAGGGTCACCTGACCAATAAACGACCTTTTGAATGTTCTAGAAATTTGACTGAGAGTTTTCATGTTGGCATTATAGTGTATCAGTCAGCTATGACTGTGATCATACTTTATAACAAGCATCCTTGAACTGACAGTGTCTGCGAGATTCACTTATAGCTTCCACCAGTGTCTTAGTGTTTCCAGGTCACTGCCTGACTCCCTCCACTCCAGGTTCTCATTCTTTTATCTTCTCAAGCACAGAAGAAGTTCAGCTGTACTCTAGAGTCTCACAGGCACCTCCATGTTCTGATGATTCCAAAAGCCTCTCCAAGACACCAAAGCTCTATGGGACAGTGTGACACACTCCTCAGCAGTACAGAGAGACTGGGAACATACTTCTGACACCCCTCTCTCTGTTTCACCCAGAAGTTGTTGGAAGCGGAAAAAGTGGGAGAGTTAGGATGGTGTCTTAGTTAGGGCTTCTATTGCTGCGAAGAGACACCATGGCCATAGCAGCTCTCACAAAGGAAAACATTTCATTGTGCTGGTTTACAGTTTCAGAGGGTTCGTCCATTATCACAGCAGGAAGCACGGTGACACGCAGCTGACACGCAGGCAGACACGGTGCTGGAGGGGTAGCTGAGAGCTCTACGTCTTGATCCACAGGCAACAGAAAGATGAACTGTGTTCCACTGTAGGTGTAGCTTGAGCATATGAGACTTCAAAGTCCACCCCTACAGTGACAAACTTCCTCCAACAAGGCTACATCTCCTAATAGTGCCACTCCCTATAGGCCAAGCATGCAAACACTTGAATGTATGGGGGCTATGCCTATTCAAACCACCACAGATAGTAAGAGCCTTGAATCAGCTCTGATTTATCTTTTAAAAAAGTGTGTGTGTGTGTGTGTGTGTGTGTATGTGTGTGTGTGTGTGTGAGGTTCATGCACACCAAAGGTTTTTGTATAGAAGTCATCAGACAACTTAAGGGAACTGATTTCTCCTTCTACCCTGTGGAGTCCTGGCATTAAACATCAAACATCAAACTTAGATTGTCAGACTTGGCAGCAGGTGACTTTCTTTATCCACTGAGCCATCTCCCCAGCCCAGATGTATCTTCCAAAACGTCATCCCCAGCATGGTGACCTTCCTAATTACCACAAACCACTTCTGATAGTTATTACAGACCCACACCAAGAACAGTAAAATTACACAGCAAAGCGGAACTCTGGTAAACCCATCAGCACTCTCCAGGGTATTGTCTGCTGGTGCACAGTCTACTCTCTGCCTAGCACAGGGAAGATCCTGCCCTCACAGGACCACTTTCTAGCCAAGTGAGCGGGAGAACCAGTCCACAGGTGTATTTTTTCAAAGCTTTCTGAACATGATATGGGTAGTACTCTCGACAGCAGTGAAGCCCAGAAGTAGAATGAACTCAGAGACTGGACAACGAGACAGGCCCTTGCAGGGGGCTGACTGGAGAGAGTCTTGTGTGGGAAGGAGTCAGCCTCACACATCCGGAAGGAGAGCATTCCAGGGAGAAGCACCCATTGGAACAGAAGAGCAAAGACTACGTGGCTGGAGAGCAATGAGCAAGGGACATTGGAGGGTGACGGACTAACAGCATGATGGGATTCTTGGAAACCCTGCTTAGCTGTCTTACCCGGGGGGGGGGGGGGGGGGGTGAGATT